>NC_064626.1:632560366-632860366 GCF_023864275.1 Schistocerca cancellata | reverse complement strand
ATTCGGATTTCAGTGCTCCTATTATTACCATCAAGGCCCAGTAAGTCATTTATTTTTTAAAATTTGTTGGTCTTGTAATTCAAAAACATTTGTGTTAATTAAAGATGATTCATGTTTTCCTTGAAAATATGTTAATTAGCTTTGTGAAGAGTGAATAGCTCTGATTTACATTTAAACAAAAGTGCTATTCTGTAATTGATCTTACACACTCCCAGTTTGGGTTTTAGAACAAATAATGTTTTGGTGTGTTTTTCAAGATTATCAGAAAAAGTGGGATGTTACATTAAAATTAATGGTATGAACAGTTGTGGTCTTATAACACTAGCAATAACAATATAGTAGTTTGTGTTGATAAAAGCAAGTACTGCCCTGCTTGTAGAGGCCTGTCAAGTCTTACGCCCAAGTATCAGCACGTTTGCTGTGTAGTTGTATTTATTGTCAATGGCAAAAATCATTTTCAGCAGACCTGTGATTTGCAGAATAGAACACACAAATAATTTTTTTCGTAAGCTTGCCCTGTTTCTCCAGTGGTCCAGTCAATGAAGGAAAATTAGGGGAAAAACTTCACATAGTCCCAAATTTTTGTAAAATAGTAGGAGGCAGCATAATGAATAACATACTAAAGATCCGGATCAGTGGTGAATTTAAAGGTAACTTTTTAATGTTTTTCTCGACTTTTCTTGGCTATCTCGAAAACCAAATCTTGTTTGGAAGATGTTTCCCAGTGCAGAATTAAACTATTTACATTTTCCGGGGAGGGGGGGAGAATAAAGCACTTATCAGAATCGTTGCTGGCTTTATGAAGAATTAGCATCTACTGGCACAGCCACAGCCACTCAAAAACAGCTAACCTTCTGTTTATTAGCTCAGTACTGGTATGATGTGAATTCGCATTTGTCGTAAGGGATTAAATTAATGTTCATTTGGAAATGAAGTGGGTTAAGAACAAATAATAAATGTTGTACCACATCAAATATCACCAGAGCCATATTAACGGGTAAATAGTTCTGTGGGTGTAGCAGGGTGGAAAGCTAGGAGTGGAGATTAGAAACATGAGGGAAGGTCGGTCACTGGATTGTGGTCATGAACAGGCAATGGCCCCATTCTCTCTACCGCACTATGTCACAAAAAGCAGTGGCAGGGTGTTTCGTAAATTTATCCCGACCTTTTCACAGCGTGTCTTATGACTCACTGACTACTTGGAATACAGATGAGAAAATCCTAAAAAATGATAGGTTTGTTTATAAATAAATAATCTGCTACCAGTCACGATTTTTTCTTTATTTTATTATTCGCACGACGCGTTTCGAGAAATAATTCTCATTTTCAAGTGCGTTTTTATGTGTGTTAAGCCATTTCTTTTGATGTTATCAGTGTGTGTGAGTCTGCTTCATTTTGTTGACTTTTACTGTAATACATAAGAAACGCGATTTTTAGTTGGGTATCAATTCTTTCTGTGAGGTTAGTGGCTAAAGTTTGAGAACAATTTGTACTTACAGTTTCCTAATGGTCCATTTGTGTAGAGTCTCACACACACTTAACATCTTACACAACTTGTACACTTTACACATCGAAAATATCTTATATAAACAAAACAGTTACAAAGATCTTCTTACATGTAGTTCACAGGGATAACATTATAGGTCTTCCACAGATTATGATATGCTTTTGTACAGAGGTTATTTATCTTAACAATTTGGCTTATGAATTACTTATATTGATTTTACAGTTGTGCTTATTTCTATGTTTTACTATTTTTATTTAAGTATATTATCGAAACATCTGAATAATATACTTAAATAAAAATAGTAAAACATAGAAATAAGCACAACTGTAAAATCAATATAAGTAATTCATAATCCAAATTGTTAAGATAAATAACCTCTGTACAAAAGCATATCATAATCTGTGGAAGACCTATAATGTTATCCCTGTGAACTACATGTAAGAAGATCTTTGTAACTGTTTTGTTTATATAAGATATTTTCGATGTGTAAAGTGTACAAGTTGTGTAAGATGTTAAGTGTGTGTGAGACTCTACACAAATGGACCATTAGGAAACTGTAAGTACAAATTGTTCTCAAACTTTAGCCACTAACCTCACAGAAAGAATTGATACCCAACTAAAAATCGCGTTTCTTATGCATTACAGTAAAAGTCAACAAAATGAAGCAGACTCACACACACTGATAAAATCAAAAGAAATGGCTTAACACACATAAAAACGCACTTGAAAATGAGAATTATTTCTCGAAACGCGTCGTGCGAATAATAAAATAAAGAAAAAATCGTGACTGGTAGCAGATTATTTATTTATAAACAAACCTATTATATCTACAGTCGCAGGCTTTCAAAAACCATTTATAATGGATCTAATCAGACTAAAAAATGATCTTCCCAAATATTTGTTTCATATTTGAGGTGGAAAAGTGTAGCTATCTTCTGTTTTTTGATGTGTTCGGTAAGAGGAAGGTTGATGGTACATTGGGACGTGCCATTTATAGGAACTCCACTCACACTGACTTGTATCTGCATTCTGATAGTTGTCAAGGGATGCTTCTTACCTTGGTTCACAAGGTCCACTTCATTTCAGATCCTGAGGGTTTGTCAGCCGAGTTAACCCATCTGGTGGTCATGTTTGGCTAGAATGGATGTAGTAAAAGACAGATCAGATGTGCATTGCACTATCAACAAACTGTGCACTGGGTGAGTGGTTATAACACTGAGGTGGCACCAAAGCCTACTGTCTTTTTGCCATATACAGGGAGCATTTTGGAGAGGGTTGATCATATTTTGTGGAAATATGATGCGAAACGTGTTTTTGACGTCTGTCTGAGACAAGGTTCTTTAAGTTTCTGTGAAGAATGATCTTGGTTTGTGTAAGGTGGGTGTCTACTGTATACCTTGCAGTTGTAGCATGTCATCTATTGGCCAGACTATCAGGGCTGTGTAAGACCAGTATGCTGAGCATAGGCGTCACACACACTTAACAACAGGAGAGCACATGTGCCATAGCAGAACCCTGTCTTGTCAATCACCCTATGGAATACAGCAACACAGGATTCTGTCATGCACTTCCAGTTGTTTAGATAGTGTTACTAAGAAAACGCTTGAAATTAAATTGGCAAGTAATCTTATAAATAGAGGTGGTAGTTTTTGTTACAATTCTGCATGGAATCATGCTCTCTCACTTCTCAAATAACAGAGGGCAGAGTTAATGCTACCTCATCCATGATTATTAATTTCCATATCTATAACTTCTGATGTCAGTCATCTTTGGTTTCTGATGACACTACTGTTTACAGGGTTGGTGTGCGGCCATGTGTGTTTCTGTAGTCTTTCCGCAAATTGAGGTTTTAAATCTTCTTGCATAGCGATTACTGCCTGTAGTTATGCATTGGAAATGGCAGAACTGGCAAAATAGTGGTGGTTGTCGATGATGTCACCCAGCTGTGTTCTCCTACATTATTTGAAGATTGTATACGCCGGAAGACACTTGGGTCTCATCGTATATATGTCTCATCGTATATATGTCTCATCGTATATATGTCTCATTGTATATATACGGACTGCAGCACAAATGAAAATTGGCACCAAGGCTACGATTTGAACCCGGGCCTTCTGATCACAACTCAGATGGGCTAACCACTACACTAACCTGGTGCAGTGGCTTTGCTCAACAGTATGGACTACCCTAACAATACTTCCCCCCAAAATCCCCACTCCCATTCATGCCTCAGACCACTTGCTATTCCCCCTAAACTTGAACAGCATTTCATAGGCTCTCTAACAGTATTGCAAGAGCACCTCAGCTTCGAAGGAAGTTGGGGATCCTGCCTGAAATCCAGACATGGGTGCTGTAATAAAATGATACTGTAGGGTTCCAGAAACCTTTTAAAGTTTCAAACATCAGTAACGTATAAACCACCATTATATTATAGTAAATACTAAGCTACCAGTGGAAGGTATTAGAGAGCAAACGGGACCTATATTTTCTTAGTAGCAACTTTACTGCCAGTAATATTAAGATACAGTTACCTCATGTTCACACATCGTACTAAGCAGTATAATAGGTTATTGTTAGTGCAGTCAGCAGATACAGTTACTAAGAATAGCTCCTCTTTTGTAAATATATGCTTGACTTGTTACACATCCCAGAAGATTCTTCCTCTTGATAGGCTATAGAACGTAGTGAATGAATAGAAATATTTCAGAGATAAGTTTATATCCTTAATTAGTAACACAGCGCTCATATTTCCTTTTGTAGATAACTTTTCTCTTTTAGTGTTATTCACATGTAGTATATAATTCATAATCTAATTAAAAAGATATATGATTACCATGTTATTGTTACAGATACATGACCTTTCGTAAGTTGCAATGGATACACTTAAAAACAATCATTTGCTTGTAATGAAACTTTTTATTCACAGAATTTGTTTGTTTTCAGGTCAAATATTCCCAACTCTCCTGAATTACAATTTCTGCTTGTTAGTGGACAAACACAGCAGTCAAATTCAGTTCCCACATTTCGCCTGGAGACAGATGCAAAGAAGGATAAGGCCTACATTAAACTAGCAGGGAAAGAACTCGATTATGAAACAATAACAGAATACCATCTAACTGTTCGTGTAGAGAACAAGTATCAACTTGCACATCAGCAGCGATACACCATTAAAATTTTGGATGTTAATGACAATGTGCCTATTTTTAGAAAAATTGAATCTGGATATGTTTCTGAAAATGAGCCACCTGGTACACCTGTATTGCAAGTTAAGGCAATCGATGCTGATGGCACAGAAGCACACAATCAGGTAATATGCTTAATGAAGCAGATAAGTGACATCCTTTCTTCAGCTTATGCGTTGCACAGGAATAACTTTTTGTTAGAATGTAGAGGCAGTTAAGAGCGTTGAGGTTAGTTGCTTCAGCTTCTACTCTTCTCTCTTTTACCATTGCTTTTTGTATTTACTAGCACAACTACTTCATTATTATTAATTGAAATTAGATTTAATAACATGCAGAAACAATCTGTTGAAATGGATATTTAAGAAAACAATCACAGAATTGTAAGCAAGTGTGCTTGTTTTTACAATACATTATGCTAAATTATCCAAATGATAGGAAACAGGTGGATCTAAAGAAATTAACATCATCTTGAAATATAGGTTCTGACTCTTGCTATGTCAGCAAATGATTCACTGCCCATAGAGTTTATTTTAACTTATGTTTTAAATGCAAGTAATAATCAAACTCGATATAGGGATTGGTTCCTGTTAAGTTTCTTTCCATTTATTGTCTTTTGAGGTTTTTAAAATCCAAATGTCTGTGGTGTAATGTGAAGTAAAGATTGTGGTGTCATTTTGTAGTCTCCATTTTAAATTATCAGTATGTGTAAAACAATGTAATACAAATTTTGAAATATCCAAAATGCATTATTATATCCACCAATTTACTAACGATGTATATTATCTTAATTTTACCCAGTCACCTACTCATTTTAGCAGTTTCATCAGATGAAGTAAATCTGACCAATAGTTAAAATTTCATTGTCTTATTGTAAAACTGTGATTCACAGTGAAAAACTGTCCATATGATTGATAGTATCGTATTTTACAGACCTCCTTTCTAATCTTTGTGAAGTTGTATAATAGGACATAAACAAAAATGGAAAGAAAAAGTGCAAGTGTTGAAAGCCAAGTTGCACCTAACTTTGGTTAAAAGAAAGGAGGGGACTGAATGCAAGTAAAATGATGTTCAGCAGATTTAAGAAATTCAGATAGTTCTATAATATACCATTGCTTTCATGAATATAATTACTCTGTCTGTATTGCTCTTCACACAGCATTCATAAGTGTATCACTTTGACATAATTTTAATGTTCACTTATTTTGAGTCCTTCAGTTGACTGTATCTGCTGGTCTGCTCAGCATAACCACTACTCTTTCCAAAGCTTCTATTCTTAGTCTGTTCCTTACATAATATTTTACAGCAAGCAGAGTAGCTTCAGGACATCTGTAGAAATTAGTAAGCTCTGTTAAGTATGCTATTTCACCAATTAATGGATCTTGGTTCTCTCTTCCATTTCTGGTACTGAATTTCCAGTTATCCTCATTTCCACTCATACCTATGGTATGTCTTTTCCAAAAGAAATACTAATATGTTAAACATTTGATACACTCGAAACTAATGATTCCATTGACTACTGCTATAAAATACATTTTATGTATTCATCTAGCAGAAAGTGAAAGTAGCCTGATTTTTGTGGATAACCAGTTATTTAGATTACATTTAACTACTTCTTTCCATTTTTCTCCCTATGCCCTCCTTGATTACTGAAATGGTATAACTTTTCTTTTTTCCAATTGATTTTCCAGCCCTTTCCCTACAGTTCTGTCTTTCCCTGCTGTTTTCAGATAGTAGACTCTTCGTTCTAAAGCCTTAGAGATATCATCTGTTGTATGCCATGAGCAGATTGCATTAATTTTTTTGAATTTCACAGAGTTGTGGCATATGGTATGTTACATTAAACATCAACAGAACTATGGTAACAATGGCTAATTAACAGTTAATGACCACATACCTTTTACTAATGTATGAGTATGTCCACTTTAAAGATGCCTTGATTTGGACAGGACACAACAATATTTAAATGATGAAATCCACGTATTATTTTAAAGTTGTCCCAGCTATTATATTCACTTTTCCTCTTTCAATCTCTCACTCATAGACTTCACTCTCTCAGATGGAGCTCCCATTGGACAGAAGATACCGAATTTATAGATATACAACACAACTTTCTTTGAGTGGTGACCAAGTGAGAATGGGACTGAAATACATTGGCTTGATATTTTTCACTTCCTCAAATGTAAATGTATATGTTCTTCATGTTACAGGTGACATATGCACTTGCTGATGACAACACTGATCTCTTCAGTATTGATCCAAAAACTGGAAACATCACAACAAAAAAGTCTTTTGACAGAGAAACAAACACAGTTTTTTTAGTTAAAGTGTTGGCGTATGACAATTCACCATCTGCATTATTATTAGATGGTAGACCAAACAAAGGTATATATTTCTATATTTTAAAAGTAGTTTGACATATTAATAACTAGGACTTAGTTTTACCTTTTTATATTATTATGAAAGAACAACATTTTGAAACAGTATTTGTTAATTTTGGATAATGTTAAGATTCTCTGTAGGAAACTACTACACAGATTTTGTTGTGTGACTGATTCCAATTGGTTTTCTTTACGAGGCCATTAAGTACACTTATTATGTACATTACAGCCAGTGACATGGACAACAATGATTATGAAGTGATTCTTCAGTTTTTCATTGTATATATTATGAAGCAAAACTTTTCATTTAAAAGGCCATGTCACTAGACATGCACAGTGTTTGACCAACAGAATGAATTATCATCATCTTTACAGATGAACTAATGGGAAAAGCCTGGAATGTCTACTGTGTACACCTGTGAGTGCTCTGTTTCGTCTGCACTCCAGTGCCACACTTAAATCATTTTTGTAATTTCCAGTGTTCCTAACATTATCTGTCTATCTTGTTGTTTGACTTTGCTTTTTTTGCACTTGGCCTAGGCTCCCACTGTTGCACAAATCACAACAAAAGCAGGATGACAGGCTTCAGTAAGGAAGCACCCTGAGTAACAGTTACGATGGGTCTATGTGATATTAATTTTGGAATCAGTTTATTTTAAAGTGACTGTCCATGGCCTATATAAATTGTATGGTGAAAAATAAGAAGAGCTTCTCTTTGTGGCATACTTCAGCTGCTGTCTGCACATGATATGTTTTCACTGTCAGATCTGCCAGTTACCTGTTATAAACCTTGTTGATGAAAGGTCGCTTTGAGAAATTGTTTTGGGGTCCAGCTATCCCGTCCCACTGCCGTGTACAAATTTGCTTTTCTTCTGGACTTCAGTCCTTGCTGTGTGATGCTGAATTGTTGGATCATAATGACTACTTTGAGCTGTTAAATTAACTGCTAA
This sequence comes from Schistocerca cancellata, assembly GCF_023864275.1. Classification (NCBI taxonomy): domain Eukaryota; kingdom Metazoa; phylum Arthropoda; class Insecta; order Orthoptera; family Acrididae; genus Schistocerca; species Schistocerca cancellata. The sequence goes on along the minus strand of NC_064626.1, from coordinate 632,852,349 downwards.
CTCTTTCATAATTATCTGTATTTAAAGAGGCTTTAGTGTCTGAACATCTGACATTAATACCTACTAATACATAATGCCTGACTATTAGGCTGCACATCGAAGTTCTCTTTAACATCAAAATGATTAATTTTTTTTGGGCTATTGTCCATGACGTTTCCAATTCAGATTGCCAAAGCATAGATAAAGCCTCAAACAGCAAGTGAACATCAGCATCACCTGATGGCTCGTCACTGCCCTTGTTGTTATGGTGCAGACTGAGGTGCATAGAATCTGCTCCTTTCTTATACATTGCCCCCCAGGGGGCTCATGGTTCTTTCATCAGCTCATGCCTGGCGCATACAGGGCCCCGAGCTATCGCAGCCAATTCTTCCTTCCCTGGCTGCATTTCCTCCACCCTGTCTTCCCACCCTCTCCTCACTCCTTTCCTGTTGCCACCTGCTTCCCCTCTCTGTGTTCTGGCTTTTGTTGACCTGGCTATCCACCTGGTTTCCAGTATTGGTTGCAATTTTTGATCCTTTTGCCTGTTCTTTCATCCTTTTTGGCGTGTAGGTCCCCACTTGAGGTTTGACCTCAACTTCAAAATTCCCTGTTTTTAGTAGGGGATAGAACTCCCTCCCTAGCATCCACAGGTGTGGATTCCCCTCCCCCCTTCCTTCGTCTCTCCCTTCCCCACTGCAGCCCCCTTCCACCCTGCTAGGTGAGCAGCACATGTTGCCAGTCCGTGTTGTGGGGCTGTTATGTACCCATATGACTGAGCCCCCTGACAACACAGGAATCGCACTACTGATACCTGAGCTGTTCCCTCCCCATGTATGGCAAGGAGTGGTTGCTTATCTTCTTAGCAAGACGGACCTTGCTGTGGCTGGGTGGTGCCCATGGGGGAGAGCCCCTGGTCGGAGTGGGTGTTATCAGGGCAGATGCTTAGCACATGAAGCGTATCAAGCTGAAAAAATCTGGCCGTTTTCAAACGGCCATCTCTTTGAATGGTGAAGGATCATTGAATGCTGCTTCGTTTGACCCGAGAACCATTGCTTCCCTGGCTACAACACTGGAGGAGGGCAAGGCTCGATGTCTTGGGATGAAACCCTTTCCCTGTTACCTTGTCTGCACTAGGGCAGATGGGGATCCGTTCATTGCCACAAAGCCATTGTTTTTCATCAAAAATATTGAAGACAGATTTGGTGAAATGGAGTCTCTTAGTAAGATGCGGTCGGGCTCCCTGTTGATCAAAGCTGCTTCTTCCACCCAATACACAGCTCTTGGTGCCTGTGATTGCTTTGGCAGTATCCTGGTATCTATCATTCCTCACCAGTCACTAAATAAGGTCCAGGGAGTAATTTTTCATAGGGACCACATCCTGCAAACTATGAGGAGTGCCGGGCTAGTGTGGAGTGGTGTGGTGTATATTTTGTTTGACGTTTGCAGGAGGGTCTCACAGACAACCGCACCGATACTGGTGCTTTCATTCTGGCTTTCGAGGGTGTACCCTCCCATGGAAGGGCAAGGTTATGTGCTAAAGATGTGATGTGAAGCCTTAACGTCCCTCCACCTATGTGGTGCTTTCAGTGCTTGTGTTTTGGGCATTTGTCTTCCCGCTCTACAGCGGACCCTTTGTGTGGCGAGTTGCCCACTCACCCTATAAGGGAAGCCGCTGTGTTCTGCCAACTGTGTGTGTCAATTGTGCTGACTGCTACTCCCCTCGCTCGCTGGATTGCCCAGCTTACTAGAGAGAAAAGAAGATCGAAGAATATAAATCCGTGGATTGCCTATCTTATGCTGAGGTTCACCAAAAGTATGAGCGACTCCATCCAGTGGCATTTCCTTCACCTTTTGCCTCTGTTACTTAATTTCCTCCTCCTCCTCCTCCTCCTCCTCCTCCTCTCTTGTACTTACCACAGCCCTGTTCTTCTCTCCCCTCTCCCTCCTCTGGAGTTCCCACGACCTCCCATTAGGGAGCCGCTCCCCCTTCTAGAGCGAAGGAGTGTCCCCCCTTCTTCGGCATCACTGGCAATCAATCTCCCAGGGGCCCCTCTCCCCAGCGTCTCTCTGGCCAGATGACTCTTACCACCATTCGACCATGGGGCACACCATCTGTGCACCCCAAGGTTGCCCGCTCTCTTCCGGTTCCAGATCTTGCAGAACCCTGCATCTGTCTGTTGGTGCCTTTTGCACTAGTCCTGTTGATAGTCTCCTCACAGAAGCTGGACTTCCCACTCTAGACATCTGACGGAGCCAACACCTTGTTTCTTATACATTCGCCAATTCCCTCACCATCCTGTGTATCCTGTGCTCTTCGCCCTCTAAGCGTGCCTCCCTCCCTAACACCCAGAACAGCTGGCCACGGGTGGGATAACCAGTTGGCATGTGCCTCACTTCCCTCTGTCGGGATCTCCCATCTCCACTCACTGGACTGCACACATGTCTTTCCTCCCATAACCCCCCCCCCCCTCCCTTTTGGATGATGCCTAGACCATGGATTAGGACCAACCTATTCCAGGGTCCTAAGGCCTCTATTGCTCCTATGGTTTCCCGGCATCTTGTCTGTGCCATCCTTGCAGAGTTCCTGGGTGCCACCATCTTTTACACTGATGGTTCTAAAACAGTCAATAAGGTGACATATGCTTTCACGTGCCCTACTGGCTTTGAACACCATTTATTGCCAGGGTCATGTATAGTGTGTTCGCAGCAGAGCATCTAGCCATTCACAGGGCCCCTCCTTTTTGTTTCCCTCCACAGTGTTTTAATTTGTTCAGCCTCCATGAGCAGCCTGCAGGCTATTGACCGATGCTAGTCTTGTCATCCTTTGGTCTCTAAAATCCATGCCCTTCTCTCTGCCCTTAAGTGTGCCGCCTGTTCAGTCGTCTTTCTCTCTTTCTCTGGGTCCCAAGTTATATGGGCATCTCAGGGAATGAACTGGCTGACCATTTAACTAGAGAAGCAGATACTTAGACCCTTTTTCCTTTCATGATTTCACCTGTGGATATACGGATCTACATCAAATCCCTCTTTGCCCAAAAGTGGAATGTCATCTGGAGCGGTACTGCTCATAGTAATAAACTCCACACAATCGAGGAGTCTACTGCAGTTTTGCACTCTTCCTTCCACTTCTTTTGGAAGGAGTCCACTGTTTAATGCCGTTTACGCTTTGGTCATACCTGGCTCACCCATTGTTTCCTCCTACATAATGACCCACCCCACCAATGTGGCTGTGGAGCCAGACTGACGATATCTCACATATTGGTGGAATGTCCCTTTCTTTCAGCCCTTCGTGTTAAGTATAGTCTCCTCGATCCTTTAAATTTAAAATTAGCAGATGATCCACAGATAGTTGAACTGGTCCTCAGTTTCCTCCGTGAAAGTGGTTTTTACTTCCAGATATAAGGTTCTACTTTAGTTTTGGAGCAGGGGTAGGTTGATTGTGGTTGGGACTTCCTTTACAGTCCTGGCCGCCTCCCTTTTTTCCAGTTTTTAAATTTAGTCTCACCTTTTATGCCCTTACTGTGTGTGTTTAATGATCGTTATTTTATAATTTGACTCCCCTGACTGGATCCGTCCGTTTTTAGCAGACCCTCTTTCTTCTGTGACTCACTTTGGAATTACGGGACTGATGACCTCGCCATTTTGTCCCATAACCCGTCTCAATTAATTAATCAATCAATCAATGTCTTACATATTGCATGACAAATACTTGCTACCACAGAACCTTCAACTGGAACAAATATCAATAGTTGATCAGGTATTTGATAAAATGCCCTGATACACTATAATTGAAATTTTTTGCCTGCTTTGAATGAAACTGTTGAACTGGCATTTAGTACAAGTAAAGAAAACAGTGAGTGATACTAGCAGAACATAAAATACCATCAGGTGAACTATTTTCACATTAGATTACATACATGAATAGGCAGACTAATTTTTATTATTATAACATTGATTTTTCAATAATTTCAGTAGTTAAAGTAAGACCAGTGGCAGGTGAACTGAATCTGCAACATTTATCTTCCTTGTACTAATAGGGGTGAGTCTAAAGTTAGTAGGTTAATGGCTACATACTGAATAATTTGAAAACCAATATCTGTTTTTGTAGGTGAGCAACAGTTTCAGATTTGGATAGCTGACAAAAACGACAATCAACCTGTTTTCGAACACAAGCTGTATACAGCACACATTGAGGAAGATGCAAATATAAATTCCATGGTTACTCAGGTGAAGGCTATTGACAATGACACAGGTATTTCCTTTTACATTTACAGTGGAAGTATAGAAACATTATAGCACAAATCAATAGTTAAGGCATTTATTATAAACTACAAAAAATTGTTACAGCTTCCATTGTAATGTACAGCATCATAAACAACACAGCCATCGGTGAAAAGGATGACAATCCTTTCACAATTGAGCCACGCACTGGTAAAATTAGAGTTTCTTCCCAATTAGATTACGAGAGGACTACAAAGGCAAGCATTTATTCTTATCACATTTCATTTTACTTGATAAATGATTGGTTAAAAATTTAACTGTTTAATTCATTAACAACTTCTTTTTCAGTATACACTTCTTGTGCGTGCATTTGATGGTGTGTATGAGGATTATACTACAGTCAATGTCTTAATTGACAATGTAAATGATAACCCACCTGTTTTTGAGAAATATGAGAAAGAAATAGAAATTTATGAAGAAAGAATTCCAGATGAGAAATGTTTGGTCACAGTAAGTACCTTCATGAATATTAGGACTGAACCAGATATTTTGTATCATTATGAATCTTAATATTCAAATTTTTTCAGTTGAAGGCATACGACCCCGACATAGCGGACAGAAGTGCTCCTCAAAATATTGTATATTTTGTGTTCAAGGATGAACAGAAAAAATTGCTGGACATTGATAAAGATGGGTGCCTGATGCTTCTTAAGGTATGTTAATTGATCCAAAAATAAATTAGGTATACATACAAGTAACCATGCTGCCTATTAGTGTAATGCCTGTTTGTCTTGGCTGGAGAAGGAATATGATACGATTTTCTTTAAATATGACTTAACATGTTTGATATAAATAAAATAACTTTTCCCACATATGAAACTTCCTGGCAGATTAAAACTGTGTACCACACCAAGACCTGAACCTGGGTTCCTTCAGATTAGCACACACTCCATTGCAGAGTGAAAATTCTTTCCAGAAACAATCCCCCAGGGAGTGGCGAAGCTATGTCCTCACAGTATCGTTTCTGCCAGGAGTGCTAATCCTGCAAGGTGTGCAGGAGAACTTCCATGAAGTTTGGAAAGTAGATCTGGTACTGATGGAAGTAAAGTTGTGAGAGCGGGTCGTGAGTCATGCTTGGATAACTGTGTCAGTAGAGTGCTTTACCACGAAAGGCAAAGATGTCAGGTTCAAGTCCTGGTCTGGCAAGCAGTTCTAATTTACAAGGAAGTTTCATATCAGTGCACAGACTGCAGTTGAATGAAAATACATTCTGACATTCACACACATTTTTAGGAGGCAATCTGAAATGCATAGAAATAAATATTGAAGCTCAGTTAATACATTCACCATGTTCCATACATATATTGAACTGTCAAGGATGTGGAGCACGTCAAGGAAGGGTGCCAGAGAAACTAATGAACTGAGTAAGAAGACATTATTTAAAAAAGAAAGGTCACACTTGGGTATAATAGCAGAGAAATGAAGAGTGGAATTTATAATTGCTGAAGTTGTAAATAAAAATAGAAGCTATAAATAAATTTGTAAGAAGGATATTCAACTGTTAGTGCTCAGCAGTTATACAGTGCACTCAGGAAATAAAAGGAATGACTTGAAAGGTTCACATATTCTGAGACTGATTGTAGAGCAGTTTCAGAATCTTCATTATCTGGGAACAAAATCTGTTTGACTTAACATAACACAATGTTGCTCAGATTGGATACTTGTTACATCTTTTTGTGTATGTCATATATGATGAGATATCCAGCAATGATCTACAATAGATACTATGTCAAAATACTCTATCAGAAAACTGCTTAAACACATTTGAAATATGCACATGATGATTGTGCGTGCGCGTTTGCGTGCGCGTGCGAGGGGGTCCAGCAGCTTGGGCCAGAATGCAACATCACATGGGGTGAAGCAGCAATCCGTAGGGGGCTGGGCAGGGGAAGGGGTGGTGTACAGGTGGGGATAGAGATGAATGCTCTCTGGAGGAGTGTGCAGGGACTAGAATGCCAACAAGCGCAGCATCAGGATGATGTGGGGCAGCGAGATAGGGAGAAAAGGAGCAAAAGAGGAGAGGAGCATGAAAAGACAGGCAAATGCATTGATGGTGGGGTACAAATAAACAGGGTGGGGGATGAGGATGGGGAGGAGATGATAGGACATGGGGGAGGGTGGAAACTGTTGAGTGAAGGGTATGGGAACAGTATGTTACCATAGGTTCAGGCCGGGATAATTACAGGAGCGGAGATTGTGTTGTTAGGAAACACCCATCTGTGCAGTTCAGAACATCTGGTGGTTGTGGTGGTGGGAAGGATCCAGATGGCTCGTGTAGTGAAACAGCCATTGAAATAAAGTGTGTTGTGTTGAGCTGCATGTTGTGCAACAGGGAGGTCTACTTTGCTCTTGGTCACAGTTTGGTTGAGGTTGTTCATCCTGATGGTAGTCACACCAAAACAAAAACCTGTGTAATGATTGCAGCAGAGCTGGTAAATGACGTGGCTGCTTTCACAGGTGACCCAGGCCCTGATGAGGTAGGATAAACCTTTGACAACACTGGAATAGGAAGTCCTGGGTGGGTGGATTGGGCAGGTTTTGCACTTGGGTCTTCAACAAGGGTATGATCCTTGTGACTAGGGGGTTGGAATTGGGAATGGCATAGGAATGGATTAGGATGTTGTGGAGGTTGGCTGGGTGATGACAGAACTCCACTTTAGGAGGGGCAGGAACTATCTCAGGTAGAATGTCCCTCATTTTTGGATGTGATGATAGGTAATCAAAGCTGTGATGAAGGTTGTGGTTCATTTGTTCCAGTCTTGGGTGGTATTGGGTGTGGCTAGTTCTTGGGGGTGTGAGGAGAATTGGCATGGGAGATCTATTTGTGGATTAGGTCTGGGGGATAGTGCCCGTCTCTGAAGGCCTTGGTGAGACCTTCAGCATACTGAGCAAGGGAGTATTTGTCACTGCAGATGGGCTATCCTCAGATAGCCAGGCTGTGTTGGAGGGAGTTTTTGGTGTGAAAGGGTTGACAGCTGTCAAAATGCAGTGGTGGTTAGTGGGATTAATGTGGACAGACGTGCGGATGGAGCCATCACAGAGGAGGAGGTCAACATCTAAGAATATGGCGTGCTGAGTTAAGGAGGACCACATGAAGCGGATGGGAGAGAAGGTGTTAAGGCATTGATGGAATGAAGATATGGTGCCTTGGCCCCGAGTCCAGATAATGAAGATAACATCAACAGTAATAATGAAGTTCATCCACAGTTATAATGATGCCATAACTGATACTGTATTTACATCCCCATTGGGTCTTGCATATGCAAATTCACATAAATTTTTGGGCATCGTTGTTAATGAACACTTATCATGGAAAGACCATGTAGATAATATTTGCAAGAAAATCAGTAGAAATGTGTGTCTACTGACACGGGTCTCGGCCTTCTTGGACCGTGATACTTTAAGGTAAATATATTTTGGGTTAATTCATCCGCACCTTCAGTATGGTATTGAGATATGGGGTGGGGCATCAGCAGTTCATATAGATATGACTTTTTAGATTACAAAAAAGGCAGTAAGAATGTTAGCCAAGGTAAAGAAGAGAGAGCCTTGTAGAGACATCTGTAGAAAGTATAAAATTCATACTGTGTACTCCATGTATATACTGCAGTCAGTCATGTTCGTGAAACAAAATCCTGAATTTAATATGAGAAACAGTAATGTACGCAACTATGATACACGGGGAAGGGAAAATTTTCATAGAATTGTGACCAATAAAAAGGCAACTGACCACAGCCCACACAGAATGGGAGCAATTGTCTACAATGCACTACCCTGTGAACTCAAGAAAGTAAATCTAAATATGCTAAAGAGTAGACTGAAGCAATTATTAATAGAGAAGTGTTGTTACTCTATAGAGGACTTTAAGTTGTAGTGCCATCCTGGAAAACAGTGTATGTAGACAATGTCTCTGATCTATCAGTGGTATGAAAGAATGTAATTATACACTGTATTATGTGTACTGTACTATTATAAATATAAGCTAAATTGTGTTACACTGTAGAGGAATCTACTTGTAGTACCCTTTTGAAAAATAATGTGTACAGACATGTGTCTGATCCATATGTTGTTATGCAAGAATGTAAATATTTTACTGTATATGTGTAATGTAATCTAAATTTTCCTGACAATGTCCGAAAACTTTGTTATATGGACAGAAAATAAATAAATAGATTGGCATTGAAGGGTGCCATTTGGGTGCCCATGGCTGTGCCACAGATTTGTTTATATACCTTCCCTTCAAATGAGAAGTGGATGAATAGGGAACCAAAACATTACCATAACTCTGTCGTTAACCTATCCACCAAATCCAGCAGCTCCACAGAAGTCTGTTCTAGCCAAAGGCCTTACCTTTAGCCCTACATCCAAATTTAACTCTGCTGGACTTGTCAAAGACCTTCTCTCCTTCTCCCGATCCCTGCAACTGAAACACTTCTGTGCCACCAATCCCTCCAACCAGAACCACCCTAATTCCACTATTGAACCATGCCTCCTCCATTTCATACCACCATCTAAACATGATACTTCACCCCTCCCAACTAACCAGCCACTGGTCACCTTCCTTGGTGGTTGGTGGGATTAATGTGGACTTACCTTCAACTTAGCCTCACCATCCTTTCCCAGGTCCCTTCCTCAGAACACCAACCTATCAGTAGAAGAAAAAACAGCCATACACAACCTCAAAACAAATCCTGAGCTAATCATCCTACCTGCAGACAAAGGTTTCACCACGAATATTATGAATCGCAATGACTACTTGCCAGAAGGCCTTTGCCAATTGACTTGAGTCCTGTACCTATAAACTCCACCAGATTGATCCCATTCCGGAGTCCAAAACAAACTCCAATCCCACCTTAAACCCTTAAGCCCTTCCCAGAACATCTCCCCTGAATCTATTTTCCTCCTCACTCCTTTGATATCTCACACACCCAACAATCCTGGGACCCCATTGTGGCTGGTTATTATGCCCCCACTGAAAGAATTTCGGCCCTCATTGACCAACATCTCCAACCATTGCCCATAATCTAGCCTCCCACGTCAAAGACACGAACTACTTCCTTCACTGACTTTCCACTATCCCCACCCCTTTACCTCCTGGATCTCTATTTGCCCCTGTTGATGCCACCTCCCTTACACAAACATCCTACGTGCTCATGGTCTTGCTGCCATTGGACACTACTTTTCCTGATGTCCTTCAGACACCAAACTCACTACCTCATTCCTTGCACACTTTACTAACTTTATCGTAACCCACAATTACTTCTTATTTGAAGGGAAGGTATATAAACAAATCTGCGGCACAGTCATGGGCCCCAAATGCCAACCATCAAAGCCAAACTTTTTATCGGCCATTTGGAAGAGACTTTCGTAGCCTCCCTAAACACCAAACCCGTAATCTGGTTCAGGGTCATTGACGTTATCTTCATATCCAGGACTCTGGACAAGACACCCTGTCTTCGTTCCTTCACAGTCTCAACACCTTTTCCCCTGTCTGCTTCACATGGTCTTTCTTAACCCAGCATGTCACTATCCTGTATATTGACATCCTCCTTTCTGCTGGCTTCATGCACACCTCTGTCCATATAAACCTACCAACCATCAACAGCACCTGCATTTTGACAGCTGTCACCCCTTTCACACCAAAAAATCCCTCCCACACAGCCTGGTCATCTGGGAATGGCACATTTGCAGTGACAAATACTCCCCTGCTCAGTATGCTGAAGTGCTCACCAAGGTCTTCACAGATCTAGTCAACAAACAAATCTCCTGGGCCATTTCTCCTCACACCCCCAAGAATCAGCCACAAAGAAGCATCCCTTTTTTCACCCAATACCACCCCAGACTGGAACAAAGGAACTACATCCTTCACCAGGACTTTGATTACTTATCATCATGCCCTAAAATGAGGAACATCCTACATCAGAGATCCTTCCCACCCCTCCTAAAGTGGTGGCCCATTGTCCACCCAACCTCTAAAACATCCTAATCTGTCCCTATGCCATTTCCAATTCCAACCCTCTGCCACAAGGATCATATCCTTGTGGAAGACCAGGTCCAGAACCTGCCAAATCCACACAGCCATCACTTCCTATTTCAGTCCTGTCAAAGGTTTATCCTAACAATCAGGGGCTGGGCCACCTGTGAAAGTAGCAATGTCATTTACCAGCTCTACTGCAATCTTTGCACAGGTTTTTATATTGGTATGACTACCAACCAGCTGTACACCAGGATGAACAGCCTCTACCAAACTGTGGGCAACAGCAAAGTAGACGTCCCTGTGGCACAACATGCAGCTGAACACAACACACTTGATATCAATGGCTGCTTCACTACCTGAGCCATCTGGTTTCTTCCCTCCACTATCAGCTTTTCTGAACTGCACAGATGGGGAATTATCCTAAAACCACATTCTCTGCTCCCGAAATTATCCCTGCCTCAACCTACGGTAACCTACACCGGCCACCCAATAGTTTCCAATGCCTCTGTCCTATCATCTCCTACCCATTCTCATCTCCACCCTGTTTATTTGCAGCTCTCTGCCAATGCACCCGCCCATCTTTTCCTGCTCCGCTCTGCTCCATTCCGCTCCGCTCCATTACGCTCTGCTCCTCTCCTCTCCTCTCCTCTTTTGCTCCTTGTCTCTACACCTCCCTGCCCCACATCCTCCTGACACTGAGCTTGTGTGAATGGTGTGTGCCTCTCTTTTACTGATGAAGGCTGTGCCTTTGATTGTGCTTGTCTGCAACTTCAAGCGTCTTTTTTACGATAAGTAGCAATCTGTCTTTTCCTTCATTGCTGATATTCTTACCTGGAATTTCCACTGTTTTAATGTACTGTTAGTGGCACATTAAATGTAAAGCATAAAATTTCACGAAAAAAAATAACTGTTACTTTTTGTTTTTAGCCTTTGGACCGAGATCCACCCAATGGCTATGAAGCCTGGCAGGTTTTAATAGCAGCAGATGATGAAGGTGGTGGACCAACTTCCCAGTCATCAATTACAGAGGTCATTATTAACCTAATAGATATTAATGACAATGCACCATTCCTCAGCATGGCTAAGCCAGTTATATGGGAAGAAAATAAAGAGCCTGGCAATATAACTGCATTGAATGCTACAGATTACGATGGCCCGAAAAATGGGCCACCATTTACTTTCAGGATGAGTGTAGAAGCAGATAGAGACACAACTGAAAAATTTGAGATAAGAGGTATGTCTAGGTATAATTAATTTACACAATATGGAAAAGCAGTCCTCATAATGATAGCAAGTTTTGAACTCTGTTCATATAGGATAATGTCTTCCTTTTCTTCCATTGCAGGAAACAGTTTATTTGCACTGAAGGTATTTGATCGAGAAGAGAAAAAGAAGTACCTTGTGCCAATCACCATTACAGACAGTGGAGAACCTCAGCAAACTGGTACAAGCACACTGACAGTGATAATAGGTGATGTCAATGACAATGCTATGCAGGAGGGCAGAAGTTCCATTTTTGTATACAATTATAAGGTGAGAGTAGCAAACAGCCAGATTTAACTACAGTTCATTCGTGTGCATAAGCTATATAAATAAGCTACAAATTTCTCATGGTTTTGTTCCTTGCAGGGGGAGGCTCCAAACACAGAAATAGGTCAGGTTTATGTTGAAGACCCTGATGATTGGGATTTACCTGACAAACATTTTAGGTGGAAAGGTGAATCACATCCTAATTTCAATTTAGACGCTGGCACTGGTATGATCACAATGCTTGCTGGAACACAAGGTGGAGAATATCTTCTAGAATTCACTGTAAGTAAATGCACTACAGTAAACGACTGAAACTAAATGTGAAGTAAACTTGTGTAACACATATTTTTGTGCTGCAAAAAGTGGTATTATTTAATGATAATTCTACTTCAATAGCATTCCTTTCCAAAATGTTGCAGGTGCGAGAAGAAGGAATATTTGTGAAGGAACATGAAGTAAATGCTTATGTAAATGTCACTGTGAAAGAAATTCCTGAAGAAGCAGTGGACAAATCGGGTTCAATTAGATTTTATGGTGTAACAGCAGAAGAATTTGTAGCTCCTGGACCAAATGGGGTTTGTACTCATTTGCACTTGTACCTGTAATTGAAACTGCACAAAATGATGTGCTTTTGGATTATCAAGGTTCTTCATTATAATTACATTTGTAGATGTGCTGTGACTATTATGCTGTCCACATGTGCACAAAACAAAAATATAAGTGCAATAATAAAACAAAAGTAACAAAGTTTAAGTGTTTATTATTAATTACTGGAATGATCTTGGCTCAGCATTTTCAGTGGAGTTATTTTGTGTTTGGAGCTGCTTGTTTCATTACTATGACGGTTACTAGTGGGAAATAAACCCATTAGAACAATTTACAGAAGCACTAGGACACATGCTTTAAAAAAACATCAGTCAATAGCTTTCTTACATGGGTATTATATTGGAGTTGCAAACTTTTGCCATCAGCCAATGTGAATCCGGGAAGGTCATGTGATGCGAGAGAGGTGCTTGTCATGCAAAAAATATGAAGGTACAAAGTCACCATGCATTTACAGAAATATGAGAATTTTATAGAAATAACAATAAAATTGAATATCATTAAATAATGAACTACATTTCTTTTAAAACTACTGTACATTCTGTATCTAAAGCATCCAAATAGGAGCAAATTATACAGTGCAACTGCACTTTTTGTTACCTACCTTTTCTTGAAATTTTGCCCTCCTGTTTTTCAGTGGTACAACCATATCAATAACCTGCTAATAGGCATCTGTAATCTCCATCATGAGATCTCTTTCAGTAGAAAGCTTTCCCAAGACTAAAATATTTCCTAGTTCATAGAGTTCTTTAAGAATGTTTTTATATTTTTCAAAGTGGAAAAACACCCTTCTGCTTTGACTGATATCATTGTAATTAGCTTCACCAACCTGAAAGATTTAGTGATCATCATCTCTGGATTGTTGGTTGTTATAAACTCTACTATACTTACAGCACCAGACAGTGACCTGAATCCTTGTGCTAAATAGATGACAGACAGTTCATGAAGTAGTTTCAGGTTATCCAGAAAGATATACCCTGAACGCACTGTCTTTATGATATCTCAAGGCAACTTACAATGATGTAAATGGAACTTTCCTGGAAGAAACAATGATGTAGCTATAAGATGCCCTGATACACTAAAACAATATCTAGCCCAGGAAAGTGGTGTCGAACACTTCATTCACTTCTCTTTTCCACACAGGCCTGTCTAGTTTCCTTTTCTTCAGTGAGCAATCATTGGGTTCATTACTGCTGGTGAGATTAATTTCTTCTTAGATCTTAGTGATATTTACATTGAATGCTGACACAGCCTTATATGCAGAACACACACCAATGTCTGTGTTGTAGCTGACTGAAGAGAACTTTGGCCAGTGGTGGAAATTCACAGACTAATTCAGCCAATAATTAAAATTACATCTGGAAAGAAATTTTTGTGACAGAGGTGTTTTGCAGTTTCACTCTTTACATAGCCATCCTCCAGTATCTGGTTACTGATGTCTTTCTGCCAGTCGTAAACTGTGTTTACAGATTGGGGCTAAAAATTCTACCTAGCAGGGCAAGATCATGATAAACACTTCTTTACCATCTTGTCAAGGACTGCAGTCAAATCTTTTCATTTTGGATGGTTTTGGATATTCATTTGAACACAGGTGCTTTGTCTTAATGACCTTCCACTGCAATATCCAGTTCGGTGCTAAAATTACTTGGACCTCTGAAAACACCTATGTTTCATGGTGATTCAGTTTCAACATTATCAATTAAGGCCATTTCAAAAGAACCACAGAAACAAACTTATTTTAATAAAAATTTACCACATACATGTTACCCCTAACTACTTAGTTATAAACTGAAATTTTCTTTCTCTCTGCACTACCAAATTGTACAGCTACATTGACTGTTCCAAAAAGTGACAGTCTGAAATAGTTTTGTATCCAAACAGCTGAAGATTCATATTTCTTTAGTTTGCTTTGATCCACAGGAGTTCTCTGTTAAGCAATATACATTTTTAACTCCACAGCCACATAATCAGTTAATTTTTTTTACAAGTATTCCTATTAAATGTTCTCTTAAACTTTTGATTTCCAGTATTAACATTTTGTACAGTACTTAAATCAGATGATGGTCTTCAGAGTGTCTTTGCATTTAGTTTCTCCTCATTAGAAAGCTGAAAAAACTCCATATAACTAGTAAATTATGCGATAAATCACACAAATCTGAAGGCTGTAAATTCAACTAAATACTTATGGATAACAATTAAAAATAACCTAAATTGGAACAATCACATAGATAATGTTGTGGGTAGGGCAAACCAAAGACTGTGATTCATTGGCAGAACACTTAGGAGGTGCAACAGGTCTACTAAAGAGATTGCTTATACCGTGCTTGTCCGCCCTGTTCTGGAGTACTGCTGTGTAGTGTGAGATCCGCATGAGGTGGGACTGAAGGATGACACTGAAAAAGTTCAGAGAAGGGCAGCTCATTTTGTATTATTGTGAAATAGGGGAGATAGTGCCACAGACATGATATTTGAATTGGAGTGGTAATCATAAAAACAAAGGCTTTTTTCATTGCGACTGGATCTTCTCAAGAAATTTCAATCATCAGTTTTCTCCTCTGACTGCAAAAACATTCTGTTGGCACCCACCTACATAGGGAGAAATGATCATCATGATAAAATAAGAGAAATCAGGGCTTGCACAGAAAAATTTAAGTGCTTGTTTTTCATGCACGCCGTTCAAGAGTGGAACAGCAGAGAGACAGCTTGAAGATGGTTCGAACCCTCTGCCAGGCACTTTATTGTGAATAGCAGAGTAATCACGTATGTGTAGCTGTAAATGTAGATGAAAACACTTGGTCATCTCAAAAGAGCGGTGTGTGTCAGCATAAACATAAAACCCACAGTAAAGCCAAGAATGCTGTGTTGCTATAATCCATCCTCTTTACCAAACCTGGTGGTTTGACACTAACAAGAGAAACACGAGTCAATTGTATTTTTGTAATTTTGTTCAAGGCTCAAATATCACTCACCCAAAACAGTTTCATGCAACTCTCAAAAAAATTCTTAAGTAAATTGACTTAGAAATTCCTCAAGGGACTGTAATTCATTAATGGTAGAATGATTTTTGATGGACATTGTGGCTCTGTCAGTAGCGCTATAGAGGGGTAATAATAACTGGTTTAGCCTTGCAAGATTTTCATGCTCAAAGCCGCAGAACACTTACCTGCTGCACTGAAATGCTACTAAAGCCATGGATATCCCTCATAAAAGATGATGTGTCTTTTCAAAACGTAGTGGTATTTGCTGAAAGCCCCTGTGGCCTGCTCCACAGGTAATTCCACTAGTGTAAGTGCTGGGATCTCGGTTACCACAAATGTCACTAACTAATAGTAGCAAGCACACTACAGGTTTGAACTGTCATCTTAAAGAGGTGCTATTAGTATTGTGCTGCCCTCAATTCGCATTAAATTTTCATAAAAATGATAATGAGATATTTGTTATTTATCATATCTTTAAATTTAATGTTTTAATGACATAGGTATTTGAATTTGGGTGGGGGATGGGTTTGCAACAAAAAAGTATGACCAAAATGAGACTAGAACCAGCGATCCAGCAATTACCTCTTGAGTGCTCCCAATAGAGCCATACTGACTTTGAAAATTGTTGTACCATTAATGATTTAAAGTCACTTGGTTAACTTCAAAACTGATTTTCTTGAGAGTTTTTAGAGTTGCATGAAACTGCTTTGGGACATCAATATTTGAATTCTGAACTTCACATATCATAAATAAAACACTCAGAAATCTGTTATGTCCTTGTAAGTTCGATTTACAGTTACAGTTGAAGAAATCATTTCCAGCTAAACTCTATCCTTGTAGCAAATTTATGTATGAATCAGAATTTTTATGATTCCTGATGAAATACTGAAGTTGGTGAGTTACAGCTGGAAAATAAAGCATAATTAGTGGCATGGAAAGAAATTGCCAGTGCGAGAGGTGGCAAAACCAGGGCTGAGATTATATCAAAGAGTGATGCAATCTGAGGGGGCAATTGGCACTGTTTCATCCTAGGGGATTTGCTGGTATAATGCAACATCCAAGGACAGACACTGGCAAGTGTTCTGCCTGTTACTAAGTCCCTGCTGAGACAACGCTGTGGGGTATTTATTACCTGTTATGTAGTTGCACAATAAAAGCAGCCGTAGAGTTTGATCCACAGCCAGTAGTGATTATTGATCCATTAGGACATCATATGACCACAGATGATCAATTTTAACGTATTTTAGAGGATATGTTAGGTTTATTAAATTACGAGGTTAGAAGAGAAGGTGGCAAGTGAGTGTAAAATTATTGGGAGCCGTGCAACACTGCAACAATACCTCACACTGCCCCAACTTTTGGGCATTTACAGATCTGTAATTGACTGCTTCTAGGCAGTTCTTTGAGTCTTAGAAGCTAAAAACTGATATTGCTCCTTGCTTACAATATTGAACTGAAGTATCTTGATATGTCTTATATTAATATAATTTTCTTGTGTGTGCTGCCTCCAGAAGTCATTGATCTGTTCTGTTGTATGTTCATCTAAAATAATCACCTTACTGACCCCTAAAATATTCAGCTTTACTGATAGTCACTTTCTACTTCTCACATAAATGATATTGCACTACGTATTTTTAATGCTACCCTATTTTTATATTTCAGAAACCCAGCATGAAGAACCTGCTTCAGTTAAAACTTTCAAAATACCTCAATGTGAGCCTTGAAAATGTGGACGTTTTTACAGTTCTCCATTCACCTCACAATGATAGCACGGATGTACTAGATGTAAGGTTTTCGGCACATGGGTCCCCTTACTACCAACCAGAACGGTTAAATGCAATAGTTGCAGAGCATCAAGATGAGGTGAGTTTATTGCTTACTGACTACTTTTGGGGAGTAGGGTGGAACAGTAGCATGAAAGTCTGTCCTCCTCCTCCTCCTCCTCCTCCCCCCCCCTCCCCTCCCCTTTTTTCTTTTGTTCTGATGAGCACTTAGGTTGAATATTTAGATTTAGTTTTGTCACTTGAACATATCATACTATGCACTCCCTATGGTGAGCATGGTATGATATATAATTAATAGTTCATATGTTTTGTGATTGCTTTTCATACCTCTTTATTAATATTATTACTGCTGTTATTGCTCCTCTGACATAACAGAATTCAAAGAAATTTTACGTCAGAGGAACCATTTCTTTTGGAGCTGTGTGTTTCTAAAAGCTAAAGGAAAAAAGAGATTTTGAAGATGAAGTAAGGGAACAGAAACACAGAAACAAGGAAGTTGATCTACGTTAGTGCAGGCATAGATAACTTTCTTACTATGTCAGATAAAGTGTACTGAATTACGTTGAATTCAATTGTTCATGGTTTTGTATGTATCAAACACTACGATTCAGTTGTTATAATTTCATCATTGTATTGGCAATAGCAGTTCCAAATTGAAATTCTTGCATATTGGCAGCTTACAGCCTGAGAAGGGACCTGGTCAGGATTGCCATGATGTGGGCATGCTCTTGGGGGCCATTGAATTATAAGACATAGATTATCATGAACTGAAAGGAATTTATTCCTTGTTTGGAATACAACAAATGGGCCCACTCAGGTTGTTTTGTGAAGTCTTGTTAGCCCATTACAATAGTCATGACATTAATTTCAATGTCAGAATAAAATTAAAAAAAAAACAAAAAAAAAACAGGGAAAGAATCTTATTATTGCTAGCTGAAAGGGAGGGCCAGAGAGAGTCTTCGGTTTAGAACTGATGTTCCAGGCAGTAGCCAACAGGCAATATGTTATTTCTCTCTCACATTCACTCCTTATTGGGTACAGACAGTGGGTTTGTAGCGGGCATATTGTCAGAAGATCGTGTTCGATAGGAGGAAGCAACCTTTGCTGAAGCTACAATCTTACTTGGGATGTAGGCTACAATGAATTGTACTTGAATGTTGTAGGGGAATATTAAAGTGAGAAATTAAAAAAATAAAAATAAAAATTTTTGAATACAAATTAACTGGCAAGGCAAAATGCATAGCAGAGAAATTATTTCAGAAATGAATATCTTGGTTACTTGTAATTGGCCTTCTTTCACAGTGATTTTCACCACATGATAGAAAAACGGCTTGCACCCTTTATCTTATGTCCCTTTGTAAAAGGGGAAAAAACCGAATGTGAATAATCGGTATTGGCACAGATTTTAAAGTATTTGTCAGTTGCATGCATTAAAAAAGGTAAGTTTCAGGGCTGAATGGGTCGACTAGATGTAATAAAAAAACTAAATGTGAGATCTGTTCAAAACATTTCAGAACATCCGTAATTTAGTGTCAGTTGTTCGTTGGAGCAAAATGTGACTGGTACCCCTGCACACGCCTGTGTTTAATGTGTAATGGACAGAAGTTTCATTGTTTTATGCCTGTTCGTTATTTTTCAGTGCTATATTGGGTAGAACAATGTGTTGCACAGTTTGCGAATTTTGAGATGACGGAGTTAGAGGAGCAATGCGCCTGCATTAAATTTTGTGTGAAACTCAAGTAAACCTTTAAAGACACACACCAAATAAGTGCCAATGGTGATAAGTGCTTAAACTATACTCTATGTTCGGAGTGGTTCACATGGTTTAAAAATGGTTGGATGGAAGTTAAAGATGATCTTCATTCAGGATGCCCTTTGACATCTACCTATAACGCTCACCTCGGGAACGTCAGCAAAATTGTGTGTGGCAATTGAAGACTGATCAGAGAGATTGCAGAAGAATGTAACATTTCAGTTTAATCACGTCATGAAAACTTGTTGCAGCATCTTGGAATGCACAGGAAACCTGCATCTCACAATCTGTCAAGAGCTTTTGGATCATACAAATGAGAATGAGATGTTCATTAAGAGACTCATAACTGGTGATGAGATATGGGTCTACAGTTGTGAATGCATGGCACAGGACCAAACAGTTAAATTGATGGTACTATCGGGATGTGTTGCGATTCCTGCGAGAAAATGTGGTGAGACAATTCACAGCTTTTGCATCATGATAATGCACCTACACATTCATCCCCAATGGTGTGTGGCAATTGCGCAAAACACAAAATCAGTGTGTTGCCTCATCCTTCGTACTCTCCAGACCTGGCCCCTATGGACTTTTTTTTTTTTTATTTCCAAAATTGAAAATCCTGTTGAAAGAATGGAGGTTTGCCACTATAGATGAGATAAAATAAAATTCGCAGACAAGACTGTTTTCAGAAGTGGAAATGGTCTTAGGGAGTGGTGTATCAGTTGTGGAGGAGAGTATTTAGGGGGAGACCATTCACAAGTAAAAGGTAAGCATAGAAAAATTTTGTGTACAAAGTTCTGGAATTTTTTGAACATATCTCGTACATCTCTGAGCAGCATGGGGTGGAGGTTGAGTTATAGAAAAACAATGATGCTTAAAACAGTACATTCATTTGTTAGTGGAGAGAGAGTGCATAAATAGTGACTCAGTTGCTGTAATTATTGAATTTATTACTTTTGTGATGCTGTTTAAACAGTATGTTCTGAACTTAATACTACTCAAACAAGATGTATGTAGTGTAATAAGAGTAGTTGGAAAATATTTGTGTTCATGAGATGAACGTGCAACACTTGTGACCTGTATGAAAGTTTTCATAATAGCGTCTGTTTTTGGTATCTAAGAACATTAATTAACACACTACAGATGGAATGAAAATAAGGGAAAAAGTTGTGGGCTGCCTGGTAGATGCAGAGACCAGTGAGAGGACTGAATTATTAAGGTTCACCAATTTAGTGTGTTCTCTTTTTCAGATTGAACGAGACCTGGGCGTGAAAATGCTGATGATAAATATTGATGAATGTTTATTAGAAAAAGTATATTGTGAGTCGTCTTGTAGAAATTTTCTCAACAAAACAAATAAACCATATGCTGTGTATACAAATACATCCTCATTTGTGGGTGTAAGGGCAGTAGTAGATCCCATTTGCAGCTGTGCAGTTCTACCAGAGAGAATTGTCTGCCTCAATGGAGGCACTGCAGTTGGTGAAAGGTATGTTGTTGCTTCAAAGCTTATGAAAAGAAATTAGAGAGAGAGAGAGAGAGAGAGAGAGAGAGAGTACTTTAACTAAAATTATTGCTAGAAAATTTTGACTTTATTCTTTGTGATGATTTTACACCAGTATTACCTCATGTTTGGAAGAAAATCTTGTCACCAAACTGATACAGACTTCTTGTTATTTTCTACTTGCTGCATAAATTTCAGGATAATGCATGAAAACTACAGATGATTCATATTCTGAGGTTGATCAGATATTAATCTAAGTTTTCTAGAATTGTAATTTGTCTTAAATATTTGCTTGATGTACATAATGCACAGTTTAGTTTATATTACACATGACTTGTTATTAGTCTGTATAGAAAACCCTCTCAACCACATTTTAAAAAGGCCAAAATATCACTACAGTGAATCTGATGTGTTTCGTCAATGGTATTTGACTGTCCTTGTTAAAATATGCTGTGTGAAATATTACATATTTAAATGATACATGGTACAGTCCCGTGCTCTACATTGTGCGCACCGGGGGGAAGTCCACAGAACATTCCCCAGGATTAAATAATTACTGAGTTATTATTCTTATTCTATATTAATGAAGAATCACTGTTTGAAGCAGTAGGTAGAGGCAATCTTTTGCAGGTGATGAAAGTGTGCTGTCAAGTTGAGCAAAGAAGTAGCAATTGAAGAGCCAGGTGTGGGATAGTTTTTTGAAATATATGAACTGGGTTTGCACAAATGTACTGGTTCTCAAATTCAAGAATAACCCATCTTGTCCCATTTTGTGCTTTCCAACATATGTTCTCTTCAGTTAGTGTAATGTAGTAATAAGGAATTTTCTGTCCTATTCATTTTTAAAGTTCTTGTATGTACATATGAATAAAAGTATTGGAAAAATCATATACTAAGCCTGTTAGAAGGTGTATCCAAGTTAGTTCTGTCAAGAGAATAATTGTGAACCTTTACACTATCATTAGTAAGGTAACAAATTGTATTTTAATTTATTGATGACCTACAGGATAATTAATTAGAAACATGTACGGGATTCACACACCTTCATCTTAAAGGAGCTGAGCATATTCACTAAGGTCAACAAAAAGATGTTTGTTGGTAGAATTTGTTGCCAACAAATTTGTGGTGAGAATGAGATTTCCACTCTGCAGCGGAGTGTGCGCTGATATGAAACTTCCTGGCAGATTAAAACTGTGTGCCGGACCGAGACTCGAACTCAGGACCTTTGTCTTTCGCGGGCAAGTGCTCTACCAATTGAGCTTCCCAAGGACGACTCACGCCCTGCCCTCACTGCTTTACTTCTGCCAGTACCTCATCTCCTACTTTCCAAACTTTACAGAATCTCTCCTGCGAACCTTCCAAACTGAACAATCCATTGCCCTCACCCACCTAATCCTTCATGAACACACCCGTCAACTCCTATCCTTAATGAAAGTCCTCAATCTTTCCTCTCCCACATCCACACCGGCTGTTCAGTGCATCCTCATACAGGCCAACCGCAAATTAGAACAGCATGCCACCCTCCACCTCAAAAAAACTATCCAATCTCCTGGTTTCCCACCTCCGGAAAGGCAACTCACTCACCCTTCACAAACTTTCCAGCAAACCTCAACCTCCTCTCATTGCACACAGACCCAGTCTCTCCCATCTACTCAGTCTCCCACTTCCAGCCCCACTCCCCCCAAAACCTTAAAATTCTAATCAACACAATCTGGAACCACAACACCCTAATTCAGTAGTTAACCTTTCCTCCAAACCTGTCTCCCAATCCGAAACCTCTGTCCTATCCGAAGGCCTCACCTTCAGCCCTACTCCCAGATTCAACCAAACAGCCCTCGTCAAAGATTTACTGTCTTACACTTGTACACTCTGCTGGAAATATCATTTTGCCGCGAAGAAAAATGATCCTAATCCTACTCCTAATGATCCAACTCCCCAAGACACTATCCAAATTGAACCGTGCCTGGAACAGTTCCGTCCTCCGTCACAGCGGGACCCACCTCCTCTTCCTCCAAATCATCCTCTCCAAACCTTCCAGGAATTTCTCACTTCCAGCCTTGTCTCTCAATCCTTCTTCAAAAACCTTAATCCTACTCCCAACATCACCACTGCTGAAGCCCAGGCTATCCATGATCTGAAGGCTGACCGATCCATAGTCATTCTTCCGGCGGACAAGGGTTCCACGACCGTGGTACTTGATCGTCGGGAGTATGTGGCTGAGGGACTGTGTCAGCTTTCAGACAACACTACATACAAAGTTTGCCAAGGTAATCCCATTCCTAATGTCCAGGCGGAGCTTCAAGGAATTCTCAGAACCTTAGGCCCCCTACAAAACCTTTCACCTGGCTCCATCAACCTCCTGACCCCACTGACACCTTCTACCTACTTCCTAAAAGTCACAAACTCAATCATCCTGGCCGCCCCATTGTAGCTGGTTACCAAGCCCCCACAGAATGTATCTCTGCCTACATAGATCAACACCTTCAACACATTACATGCAGTCTCCCATCCTTCATCAAAGACACCAACCACTTTCTCGAACGCCTGGAATCCTTACCCAATCTGTTACCCCCGGAAACCATCCTTGTAATCATTGATGCCACTTCCTTATACACAAATATTCTGCACATCCAGGGCCTCGCTGCGATGGAGCACTTCCTTTCACACCGATCACCTGCCACCCTACCTAAAACCTCTTTCCTCATTACCTTAGCCAGCTTCACCCTGACTCACAACTTCTTCACTTTCAAAGGCCAGACATACCAACAATTAAAGGGAACAGCCATGGGTACCAGGATGGCCCCCTCGTACGCCAACCTATTTATGGGTCACTTAGAGGAAGCCTTCTTGGTTACCCAGACCTGCCAACCCAAAGTTTGGTACAGATTTATTAATGACATCTTCATAATCTGGACTCACAGTGAAGAAGAACTCCAGAATTTCCTCTCCAACCTCAACTCCTTTGGTTCCATCAGATTCACCTGGTCCTACTCCAAATCCCATGCCACTTTCCTTGACGTTGACCTCCATCTGTCCAATGGCCAGCTTCACACATCCGTCCACATCAAACCCACCAACAAGCAACAGTACCTCCATTATGACAGCTGCCACCCATTCCACATCAAACGGTCCCTTCCCTATAGCCTAGGTCTTTGTGGCAAACGAATCTGCTCCAGTCCGGAATCCCTGAACCATTACACCAACAACCTGAAAACAGCTTTCGCATCCCGCAACTACCCTCCCGACCTGGTACAGAAGCAAATTACCAGAGCCACTTCCTCATCCCCTCAAACTCAGAACCTCCCGCAGAAGAACCCCAAAAGTGCCCCACTTGTGACAGGATACTTTCCGGGACTGGATCAGACTCTGAATGTGGATCTCCAGCATGGATACGACTTCCTCAAATCCTGCCCTGAAATGAGATCCATCCTTCATGAAATCCTCCCCACTCCACCAAGAGTGTCTTTCCGCCGTCCACCTAACCTTCGTAACCTCTTGGTTCACCCCTATGAAATCCCCAAACCACCTTCCCTACCCTCTGGCTCCTACCCTTGTAACCGCCCCCGGTGTAAAACCTGTCCCATGCACCCTCCCACCACCACCTACTCCAGTCCTGTAACCCGGAAGGTGTACACGATCAAAGGCAGAGCCACATGCGAAAGCACCCACATGATTTACCAACTGACCTGCCTACACTGTGAAGCTTTCTATGTGGGAATGACTAGCAACAAATTGTCCATTCGCATGAATGGACACAGGCAGACAGTGTTTGTTGGTAATGAGGATCACCCTGTGGCTAAACATGCCTTGGTGCACGGCCAGCACATCTTGGCGCAGTGTTACACCGTCCGGGTTATCTGGATACTTCCCACTAACACCAACCTATCACAACTCCGGAGATGGGAACTTTCCCTTCAATATATCCTCTCTTCCCATTACCCACCAGGCCTCAACCTCCGCTAATTTCAAGTTGCCGCCGCTCATACCTCACCTGTCATTCAACAACATCTTTGCCTTTGTACTTCTGCCTTGACTGACATCTCTGCCCAAACTCTTTGCCTTTACAAATGTCTGCTTGTGTCTGCGTATGTGCGGATGGATATATATATATGTGCGTGCGCGTGTGTGCGCATGCGCATACCTGTCCTTTTTTTTTCCCCCCCTAAGGTAAAAGTCTTTCCACTCTCGGGATTGGAATGACTCCTTACACACTCCCTTAAAACCCACATCATTTTGTCTTTCCCTCTCCTTCCCTCTTTCCTGATGAAGCAACCATTGGTTGTGAAAGCTTGAATTTTGTGTGTATGTTTGTGTTTGTTTGTGTGTCTATCAACATGCCAGCACTTTCGTTTGGTAAGTTACATCATCTTTGTTTTTATATATATATAATATATACCACAGAATAGCATCATTTCATGCAGTCTTCCTGGTCATAGTTTTTGGTTTGTGTTGGAAAGACATCTCAGTTGTTGACAGTAAATGTTAGCAGTGAAGTTACGCCTTGGGGAGGCAATTCCTCCACACCACTCCATTGCTGTTCCAGCAGATACATTATCTTTTGTGGGTGCATGCAGGTTCTTGTATGGGTAGTTGCTGCTTTGTTTGGGCTCGGCCATTCCTTTTCTTCCCTTATTTTTGCATAAAGAGACCATTTCTTGTCACTAGCAATGATACAGGATAGGAAAAGTTGGTGCTCTTCACGAACCAATTGATGATGAGCAAGTAGATATGGCTGTCTGCTGATTTTCGCAATTTTGACTTACAGTATGCAGTACCCATACCCCAGATTTTTTTAATCTTCCACATTACATGCAAATGTCCCATGATGGTGGGATGTTCACAGTTTGTCGCATTTGCCAGTTTGCAATTACACTGACATTGATCGTTGTGGATTAATGTGTTTAAACAATTTTCATCAAACACTGAAGGTCTTCCTGAACCTGGAGAGATCCTAATGTCAAAACGATCCTCCTTAAAACAAGGAAACCATTTTCTTGCTGTGCTTCGTTCGGTTGCATTGTCCGTATACATAACACAACTGTTTCTGGTTGCCTCCACTATTGTTATCACTGAATTGAACAGAAGAATACGTTAGAAATGTTCAGATTTCTCCACTTGGCACTCTATTTTATAGCATCCACAGCTCCACTTGCTATCTTCAAGTGACAAAATGACAACTCTGATAGCAACAGTGAACAACATACGATGACAGTTGATAAATAAACCCATAGCAGCTGCACTACCAACAAACAAAAGAAAAACCCTATGAACTTGCGCATCAACATAATATTTCTGCTTTAGTTTTAATACTGGACTTGATGGACCCTCATTAGTGAGTTTCTGTAATTAAATAAAATATAAACTCTCTGAATTTGAGAGTGAAAAATATTTTGGTAACTCTTTTGCAGGTGTGAATGTCTTGAAGGCTTTGAAGGTCCACAGTGCGAGATAATTTCTGTTGGATTCTATGGTAATGGCTATGCTTTGTACCCATCCTTGGATGCTTGTGAACAAGGCCATATTTCACTAGAACTTACACCACATTTGGATGATGGATTAATATTTTATGTTGGACCAGTTACTCCAACTTCTGGTCATAATGTCAGAGGTATCTATTAAATATTAATTATTTCATGAGAAACATTGAAATAAATTTCAAAGATTGGAGCAGATAACTCCTAGTAGAATGATACTATATTATTAAAATATATATTAATGTATTTCCTTACTGTACCAATTATCCATTTTGTGTATTGTGTTTTTTAATTTAGTACATGCATTAGTAGATGCAGAATTTAAAAAAGTAGTGGAAAAAGTATTTGTCAGAGGAGCAGAGGGAAGTGTAGAAGTGCAGCAAGTTAAACAGAAAGGACAATTGTCTTATATTCATTCGTTTATTCATGCAGGACAGTGATGAAGTTTAGAAGTTCATAACAGCTTTATTTATCTTATCTAACTCTTCGCATGGGGTAAAATTGCTGGCAGAAGGACTTGCCATTACTTACCTTCAGAAATCACAACTTCCAGCACACATGATGACGACGATGACGACGACGACCACCACCACCAATACTCTGAGGAGCATAGGGGACGATGCGGGACACATACACTGCTGTACTAGGCAAGGTCCTAGTGGAGATGGTTTGCCATTGCCTTCCTCCGACCTTAATGAGGGTGAATGATGTTGATGATGATGAAGACGACACAACAACACCCAGTCATCTCGAGGCAGGAAAAATCCCTGACTCCGCCGGAAATCGAACCCAGGACCCCATACATGGGAAGCGAGATCTGGAATGAGGAAGAAGGGAGGCAAAAGTGAAGAAATTGTGTCAGGAAGTGTATGAATTTGAGCACTGTACCAGATCAAACTCGGAGAAGATGCAAGGAACAGAGCAGGAATTAAAGCTGGTTAGAGCAATAAGAGAAAAATTAAAGGTGGCAACTACTGCAGATAAGGAAAAGAAATAAGTGGAGAGAGAGAGAGAGAGAGAGAGAGAGAGAGAGAGAGAGAGAGAGAGAACAGAGTTGAAGGTATTTGGTGGGGTGGGGTGGGGTGGGGATGAATAAGTAAATAATAATAAGAATTTTATTATTCTTATTGTTACCTTGCACACCAGTATAGGAAATAAGATAGAGGATGGAGTTAGGCTGTACTCAGATTAAAATTACTTTGTGATTAATGTTAAAGGAAGTCGAGTGGTAGGGACCAGTAGCTATCCAATTGTACTTCTTTCTTGAGCGCCATATGCTCGATGTGTTGCTGTTTTTTTATAGGTATACACAATGCCTTGTGAAATGTGACTGGTTTAATGCTGGCAACTGTCACCCACCACTGCAATCAATCAATCACAAAGTAATTTTAATTGGAGTATAAGAGGGTGGGAAGACAAGATAAAATGTTGGAGATAAGTTCCTATCTCCATAATTCAGGAAATTGGCGCTGCACGAGAGGTTCCAAATGGCCCACATGGTATAGCAGTTGGATCTTTCGAGTCTTGCTCTAGTATGGACAGTAGCTACATAGTGGACAGGCCAAGGGCAGACAGTTCTTCTATGTCCAATCATACACTCTGCCAATGTGGTATGCTTTTCACTGCAGTAGACAGCTTTTAATGGTCACTTCTCTGCCATTTTTAATCAGGGCCTGCACATGTATGCAGGACACAACACCAGTAGGAAGTGCCCACTGCAGTGGATTGTGTGCATTTGCACCCTCAGGACTGATTGAAAACTTCACTTTTTTGATCATTAACAGCTGTCCACTGTATTGGATGCTGTGCGTCTAGGTGTAACATTGCAAAGCGATATGGTATGGAATGAGCACGTCACATTAGTTGTAGGAAAGGCAAAAGCTTGACTTCATTTTATTGGGAAAATTCTGCAAAGTGTGTGTCGGGAAGATGATGCTTTTTTTCATGAGTCACTATTGTGGAAGTTTAGAGAAAGTGCATTTGAGGCTGACTGCAGAATGTCAGTGTACATTTTGCCAATGTACATTTTGCAGAAGGATCATGAAGATGAGATGAGTGAAACAGGAAAGGAAATAACTAGTTTTAGATGTGGTTCCCTCTGCTATGGACTGTATGATGGCTTGTGGAGTATGTATGTACATGTAGATTTACATGTATGTGGGTAATGTTAAGGAAAGATAATCATTTCGGGGTTTTACTTGAGAAGGTTTTAGCTGCGGTGGTATAATGTATTAAGGCACTGAAGTTCTGGGTGATAGTGAGTAACAAAAGGCAAAGTTATAACCGTTGCGTAAATTTTTTTCTGTTTCCATTAAGGTGTTCAATTCTTTCTTTCATGTCATTGTTTGACACATTTATGGCCTTTTTCGTGTGCCATTATCTAAAATATGATGTATTCTCCATAAACTGCATTAGTACTGACAAAGTGTTTTTTGCATGTGCCCAGTGATGAAAATTTGAAATCAACCAGCCTGAAATGTATTTGTGTATGATTCGTAGTCTTCATGTTCATAATAAACGTAATTAGATAAATATGTTAACTGCTTTTTTTTTCTCCAGATTTCATGGCTTTATACCTGCAAAATGGATTCCTTCGGCTGCTAATGGACTATGGTTCTGGAACAGTATTAGTTGAACAAAATCAAAAGCTAACTGATGGAAAACCTCACTTCATTGATATTCTTTGGAGCAAAACGGTAATAAAATTATTATGACAGACTCCTGGATAATCATAATTAACATATTTAAGGATTGAATTGTATTGATGCCATGATGTTTCTATCACTTGAGTAAACATTGCTAAATACAAGTTAAGAATTAAATGCAGCAGAGAATAAACATATATATTATTTTTGGCAAGCATTGAAAACATCATTTGGAATACATGTGCCCAAGGCATATTCGAAGGGGGAGTTGTCAGGAGAGTAAATCAGAGATAGCACATTGGTAAGCAATGTACCAGCTTCTGTCACGAGATAAAGACAGAGTGAGAAGTAAATATATATTATGACAAAATTAATTAATGGTGCAATTAAGAATTAAGACAGAAAACTGCAGAAAAGAAAAGAAAAAGAAAATATCGTAATACATGAAAATAAAAAGTACAATCTTATGTTAATCTGAAACAATTACCCCTACCCATCCCCTACCTGTGCAATAATTCACACTGCAAAAGTTGCCCCATGCAGCAACCCACTACTACTTACTGCAGATCCAACACTAGCAAGTCTTATGATATTAAAAGGCAGAGCAGCTTGTGGAGCCAGACTTGTTTATCAGCTACTTGTGTACAGTGTGCAATTTTCATATAGACATGACCACCACTGAACAGACGAAGCGCATAAATGGGCATAGGAGAACAGTCCATCTTAGGTACACCCAGTAGCCAGTTGCTGAACATGCTCCACTGCTAGACTCGAAGGACCTGAATGCTTGCTACACCACACAGGCTTATTTGGATCTCCCCACCACACCAGGTAAGTTTCCCTGAACTTTTCACATGAGAACTTGCACTCCAACACATCTTTAAAGCCCAAAACCCTCCAGAACTTAATCTCCTTTATCTGATCCCCTCCCTCACTTTTTTTTTCATTTTCGTTTACTGTGGCTTCTTTTTTCTATCCTAATTCATAATTGCACTATTCATTTCTCTCTCCCCATCCCCCAAATCTGCTAATCTATTGTTTCTTCTTGTTCTGTCCTTACTGTCTCTCTGATTCCTTCCACTAATATTCATCTACACTCGTTGTCTTAAGTGGTGGTTCCCTTTCATCCTGAGGCCTGAATGACTGAACTTCCCTTTTAACACAGCCTTTCCCGACCAACCAACCAACCAACCTCATCACTCCAAGAGAAAGTATCTATGAGTTAGGAAGTATGTAACTTTCATGTATGTCGACCAGAAATATTGTATAGTGTTCACAGTAATAACCTAGTTATTTTTCAGAGCTACAGAGGCTTTTTATGCAAATAAACATTGCACAACAAAAAAGGGAAAAAATGAAAAGTTTAATTTCTGTGTCTCAGTTTTAAAGACAAACTATCAAAAGATCAAACTAAGTTCTGTGTGAAATCAAACCATGGAAAATCTGTGCTTGAATAATGACAGTAATTTGAAAAGATAGATTGCTACACACCATATAGTGGAGATGTTGACTTGCAGACAGGCACAACAAAAAGGCAGCGAAACAAGTAAGCTTTCGACTGAATGGTCTTCCTCTGGAGTAAACAACTCACGCACTCACACAACCTCTGGAGTGACACACACACACACACACACACACACACACACACACACACACACGTCGTCCACTCCAGAAGGCCTTTTGGCAAAAAGCTTACTTGCTTAGCAGTCTTTCCATAGTGCCTGACTATGACTTAACATTTCCAGTAAATTGTGAGTAGCAACTATACTTTTCATAATATTCTCAAAGTTCAGTGTGAGTATTATGTGACTCAGTAGAATGTTGCTTGTTTCAAAATTATTGCATTCCATTGTAAAATGTCCATAGCAATAGGAAGCAGTCTACAAAAGTTTTAAATCTCCTTAAAAAATTTCTTATGAAATGAGGGTGCAGTATTATAAATTTAATATTTAATGGGTGCCTTTTGGTGAAATAGGATGTGTGGCAAATTTGTGAATGAATGACATAATTTAATGAAGTTATAATGATGTTTCTTAAGTACCCTTGCCTTGTCCCTCAAAAATGTCTGTTCACTGCACACACACACACACACACACACACACACATTCCTGCCCAAACTGACATTTAGCTTTGCCGAAAAATAATTTCATATGTGCATGCTCTTTCATGTAAATATGGCTTTAAATTAAATACGTAAATCGTAAATGATTTCTGTGATCTATACATACACTGAATAATCAAGTGAGATTTGACTAAGCACTTGTAATATTTTTGGATCGGTGTTTTAAGGTCAAAACTTGTTATTTGGAAACAAGCAGATCAGATTAAAGCTGTATTGGACTGGATGAGAAATCTTTTTTCCTTTTCCCCCTTTAAATACTGGTGCAACATGTGGTTGTAACTATTGACCACAGGGTTGATTTCAGAAAATACTCCTCTTCTAAGAGGAAAATTTGATATGGCTTTCGGTTTTGTTGCTCTACACCAATGTTGCTTTCATTGGTATTTAAGGGCTCCTTACTTGTTTGTTATTACCATACAATTTCAAATAAAATTTTAGTTGTTGACCACATTCATAGTGATTTCTTTATTTATTTCAGACTATTGAGCTGGATGTTGATCATTGCCAGATGAGCTCATGTGTGTCTTTTAAAGCTCCTGTACCACCAAACGAATATCTCAATGTGAACGGCCCATTGCAGCTGGGTGGAACTTTTACAGACCTAACTGTGATTGGTGCAAGACTAAACTGGAGTAATTTACCTGTAATGGAAGGTTTTGGTGGCTGCATTCGTAACCTCACATTTAACGGGAAGGTGAGTAATATATGGATTTTACCAATTACATTTCATCCATTAGTTTAAAAATTCTTCCTTTTATATTATCTTTGCCCAAAAGAACTATTTGGAAGGCAGTTGTCGTTATGGTTGTCCTGAGGAAAGAGCTACATATATTAATGAATGTGGTTTATTTCAAATGTATTTTGATAATGTAATGCTCAACAGATGCTTCATGACAGTAAGAGCAGATAGCTAAAAAGAACATTACACTGACAGCAGTTACTTCGAAGTTTAATGTCATTGATACTTTATTTGTGGAAATGGTGTCGAAGGAGTCGGTTTATTTCTAGACTTGTAAGAACTGTTTGGTAGAGCAGGACTTGAACCCAGAACCTCGCCCTTTTGCAGACAATCTTTACTAACTGAATTATCTAGGCGCACCTCACATATCCTCACAGCTTTACTTCTGTCAGTACCTCTCCCGTACTTCCCTAATTTCACAGAACCTCTCCTGCGTGTCTTACATGTCTAGCACCCCAAGAAGAGGTGATATGGAAGAGAAATGGCCCAAAGGGTTGTTTCCTGAATGAATCCTTCGTTCTTCAGTGGGATGTGCACTGTTTTGAGCTTTCTGCATGTCTGGTCATCTGCAAAATAAAGGATATGTCAGAGAGGAACCTGAAACAGATGCACAGTTTCAATATAGCTGAAGACAGGGACTAGGGGAAGTTTAGGGTAGGTGGACTGTGAGGACAGTGGGTGTGGTAGAACAACTGTTATTACCTATGCAGTTTAGAGGAAATGGAGCAGGTGCAGGGGAATGAAAATGGTACTACTATTGAAACTACTATTGAAACAGTTGTTGAAGTTATTGGTGTTGTGATGTGCACCACAGGCGAACTGGGTGTTGAGATGGTGGTTGCCTCGAGATGGTGGTTGCCTCTTAGTTTCACAGTGGGCTGTCATGCGGATAGACAGCTGGTTAGTTGACATACCAATATGCTATGCCACAAAATAATGGCAGCATTCCTGTCATGTGATGACATTGCTTTTGCATGTAGCCCTACTTGTAATTCAATAGAAAATATCTACGACTCGACTGATGCAGGAAGTGGTGGGTGAGCAGGTTTATGGAAAAGGTCTTGCAGTTAACTCATCCCTACAGGAGCAGGGTAGGCAGCAAGTACGACAAACTTTAGAGCATGATAGTTCAGGTGAGTGAGAGAATGTTAGTGAGGGAGAGGAGGGTTATTTCTGTGTGTATCATCCCCCATCGCAGAGTCACAGGAGACGTAGTACAGTATAAACCCACTTTTGCATTCATGGAATTAACATGTTCCCATTGTTTACAACATTTTTTATCACTCCTGTCAAATATTTTATGTCCACAGTGTTAATTCACATTTGATTTTGCGTCAACATATTTATAATTTTTCCGGATTTAGGCTTTATGAAAAAATGCTTGTGGGGGGGGGGGGGGGGGGAAACTGATGTAAAATGATGCTGGCATGATGTTGGCCATCAAGTAGTTTAACACCAGAGTGCTCTACTTAGTGGTTTTAAACTGGTAAACATGTAAAAGTTGGAACTGTTCATGTTGCATCTCCTGCTACTGCCATTCTCTGCTCTGCATGGTGGCTGATAGGAGTAACTGGGTTCGTACAAATAAAGGTATCCTGACCAATCACAACGCTGTCCAAACTGTCTCTACAGCGCATGAGCAGTTCTGTGATTGTTGTAATTGTCGTCACACCTCTGTCGAACCTTATTTAGTGTGTTCTGTCTCTTATCTGCTTGGAGCGCTAGTTGGCACCTTCATTCAGTTTGCATTGTTCCAATGTTTTTGGTTTAAACACGGTGTGAATTACATGTATTCTCATGCTGAGCAAAACATGTTTCAGGGATTTATTCTCATTGTTAAGAGCAATATTTACATATGTATTTTTTGTGATGTTACACAAGAAACGTGTGAGTGATCGTTTGCATGTGTGGGGTTTTCTACATAACTAGGAAGCACAGTACCGGATAACCTCAAAAAGACAACTACGGTTAAAGAGATGCAGAACAACACATATGCAAACAACTCGCGAAATACTTGCTTGAATATTTGCACTTGATATGGAGGAAAAAATTCTCGAAAAGCACTGTGATAACCTTAAAAAAATGTGTAACTGAAGCAGCGTTTCATTATTTAAATAATGAATGACAGCTGCAGGCATTCCAAAAACATCTATAATGACATGTGAAATTGAGTGAAATGTTCCTGCTTCCCAGTTATCAGTTCCCATATCAGCTGATTTATTAGATAATAAACCATTGTTAGATAATAAACAAGTCCCTGACATGAGTATTTTGACGCCTGCACATACATAAAGTGTGAAAATGCAGGGGGTATCCTATACGTAACTTTTACAGCTTAAAATGTTATTTCCCATGATTTACAATTTCCCACATTTTACACAATTTTTTGAAGTCTCTTGAAAAGTGTAAAAGCGGGGTTACGTTGTGATTGAAGCCTGAATGAAAGAAGAGACAAGCTTGTGTCTGTATATGTGTGTATGGATATGTGTGTGTGTGCGCGCGAGTGTATACCCGTCCTTTTTTACCCCTAAGGTAAGTCTTTCCGCTCCCGGGACTGGAATGACTCCTTACCCTCTCCCTTAAAACCAACATCCTTTTCTCTTTCCCTCTCCTTCCCTCTTTCCTGATGAGGCAACAGTTTGTTGCGAAAGCTTGAATTTTGTGTTTATGTTTGTGTTCGTTTGTGTGACTGTCGACCTGCCAACACTTTCATTTGGTAAGTCACATCATCTTTGTTTATATATATATATATATATATATATAT
Source organism: Schistocerca cancellata (assembly GCF_023864275.1). Classification (NCBI taxonomy): domain Eukaryota; kingdom Metazoa; phylum Arthropoda; class Insecta; order Orthoptera; family Acrididae; genus Schistocerca; species Schistocerca cancellata. Next base: position 632,818,216 of record NC_064626.1, on the reverse strand, counting down.
ATATATATATATATATATATATATATATATATATATATATATATATATATATATATATATATATATAGACACACACACACACACACAAAATTCGAGCTTTCGCAACCCCTGGTTGCTTCGTCAGGAAAGAGGGAAGGAGAGGGAAAGATGAAACAATGTGGGTTTTAAGGGAGAGGGTAAAGAGTCATTCCAATCCCGGGAGTGGAAAGACTTACCTTAGGGGGGAAAAAGGACAGGTATACACTCGCTCACACACACACACACACACACACACACACACACACACACACACACGCACACACACATCCTATCCATCCGCACCACATGTCCATGGCCTTGCTGCCACAGAATCACAATTGCCCTAATGTCTGGACACCTATCCAGCACTCCTTTCCTTACATTTGTAAAGGCCTTATATATATAATGCTGTCACAGATATTGATTTAGTGGTTTCAGTACATCTTTACTTCTTTGTAGAATGGAGAGACTAAGCATTTCGTACTTTTCTTCCAGACATACAACTTGGGCATGCCAGGTGATGCTAAAAATGTGGATCCTGGATGTAATCGTGGGTTAGCAAAAGCTGTTTCATTTGGAATTAACACCAATTTCCTTGTGGCGATACTAATATGTATTGCAATATTCCTCAGTAAGTATACTACTGCTGCACACATTTTAAATAATGTTAACAGAAAAGTAGAATATGCCATAGAATAAAAAAATTGAAGGGGTTTGGCGTCATTGGTTATTCTTAATTTGTAAAATATTTGTTTGCAGTTATATACTTCTCTTGCTTATAAACAGTAATTGTAACATATGATATGTTGTCCCCTTGAAATTAATAGTGAAATAAATTTGTTTCAGTTCTGATCCTGGCAGTAGTTGTGCAGAGACGCAAGTCTGATGACATGTATAAAGACACAGATGACATCAGAGAAAATATTATTAATTATGAGGATGAGGGAGGTGGTGAGGGTGATATGACAGGTTATGATCTGAATGTTCTCCGTTTCATGTATGATGGACAAGGTCCAAATGACAAGGCTCCTGTTAAGGAAAACTTGAAGAAGAGAGGTAACATTTTGGTTTTTCATTGGCAAAAGTGACACAGCTGTTCAATTTCTTAGTCATTGGTTCCATACAAATGTTGTTAATTTTTTACTGAAATAATAATTTCGATGTACTTTGTCAACAGCACCAGATGAAGTGCCAGATATATGTGGATTCTTAGATGGGAAGAAAAAAGTATGTGACAATGACCCAGAGAGCACACCTTTTGATGATGTCAGACATTATGCATATGAAGGTGATGGTAACTCATCAGGCTCATTATCATCATTGGCATCTGGTGAGTAGAGGCTAGTGTAATTACATTTCGTGGTGTCTATGAATATTAAATGAAACTGCAACAGTTGTTTAATCCATTTTCATGATTCTAAAGTTTCATTGTGGTAGCTCTAATAGTTTTTCAACAAAAACTATTTAACATAACAACTGTATACTGATGATTGTTATATGAATTTGTAAATTGAAGAATGCTGGGCAGGAAGTTGCATGTTATGAGGAAATGATTTTTAACACTTTGACAATGAGTCCGTAAGGCCGTTGTGTTGTGCAACCCAGGTGCCAGTTATCGATTGGAAATTGAAAACTAATTGCAAGAATATCTAGTTACCTTCCCTTTGTCAAGTGATATCATTCACTTACAGAATCCAGCATAATTGTAGTGTCTGATGGAACCAGTACATTTTTATGTTGTTGTTAGACTTGTGTACTACTCTTTCTTAAAATTTTTGACACCAACATCTCACAACTTCTTAAGTCACGGAAGATACTCATATTTCATGTTCTCTTTATGGCTGCAACCAAAACTTGCATTATTAAGTATGAGAACAGGAATCCTAATTAAAGAAAATAGCCAACATTTGATGGATTTAGCAGAAAATGGATTTCCAGCGACAAATTCAGCAACTGAGGAGCAGCTTCCAACTAGAATGCTTCAAAATGACAAATTTTACAAAATCTGATGACAAAGCGAGTTGGAAGGATACAGTATGTTCTATAAGAGTTACCAATTGCTCAAGTCAGCCTATATTTTAAAAAAATTTGTGCTTTCTAGCTGTTACTGTTTTCAGACAATTTGTCCATCGTCAGAGTAATTTTATCAGTTGTTGAATATTTAGAATGCTATGATGTCCTACAGTGGGCAGGAAATTTAAATTGAGGTATATTCAAAATGAAAGTCAAGGATAAATTAAAGTTACAAAGTGAAGAATTAATTAATGGTCCAGGGTACCATTAGAGGAGGAGGGGTTGAGAACTGGTTGTGTTGAGATTGCAATAGATTTATTTTCATGTCAGAATGCTGCAAAATGTTATTCAAGAAAGTATAATCCATGGCTGCAACTAACATGTAATACCACGTATTTTAGTCTGTAAATAAGTTTCTTATCCTGACAGTACTTTTAACTTTTCTTTGTTGTTGTCAAAATTGTTATTAATCAGATGATTTAAAGCGTCACTCTTTTGCAGTGTGTGTTGATGTTTGAGGTACCATACATCCATAGTCTCCCCCCTCAGCAGTAAGCCTCATGTGTCTTGCCTTGCGAGGTGCGTTTTATTGGCAGCACATTCAAGCCTTTCCTACATGTGTTCTGTGAACCTGCAGTGGTAGGGTGGAGTAGTAGTGTTCTGTGTGCATTGCAGCTGTTAGATTGTGTTACTGTCTAATTCTTGTGTAAGCTGATTGTAGTGAGAATGCTAACTATTGCAGAGAGAGTGGAGTTACTGGAAGTAGTTTTCCATGCAGGAGGAAACTTAATAGAGCTTGTGAGGCATTTTCCTGCTTTGAGGTGTCCACACTGTGACACAGTAAGCAAATTGCAAACAATAAGTTCAGTTCATGATGCACCACAAACTGGTAGGCCCACAATTTTACCAGAATGGAAGCTTGACGACATTTAGGGCATCGTGTTGCAGAGTTCAAGAAAATCAATGAGGAGTTTATTGCAAGAGGCTAAAGTCTCTCGTATGACGGCACATAAGGCATTAATCAAAGAATCAAGAGTGTATGCATATAGGATTACAGCTGTGCAACTATTACATTATATGAACCATATGAAGCAAATAGTGTATTGTGAATGTTTACAGTGATTTGTTAACATACATGGAGTTGCTGATTTAGAGTGAACCTTTTTCAATGATGAGGCTTGGTTTCATCTATCTGACTACATTAATTCGCAAAATTAGTCACCAGAAAATCCACATGCCTTAACAGAAATGTCATTGAACCCAAAGAAAATGGGAGTGTGGGTTGCCATAATGTGAGCACGAATTATAGGGCTGATTGTTTTTGATACTACCATCACTTCAGATGTCTATTGTTCCAGGATAATTTGTCCATTTATTGCCCTCCCAAATAAAAATGAGATAACACTTCTGCTGATAGTGCACACCAGTACCTACAACTTTTGGACGAGATCTTTGGGGACAGAGTAATTACGAAAGGTCTCTGGCCCCTGTGCTCACCGGATCTGTCTCCACCCAACTATTTCCTTTGGGATGTGGCTAAAGCATTTGTGTATCAGTATAACCCAAATACAATCGATTAAAAGAAGACAGCAATAATTTATTATCTGCATTTGATTACATGTGAAAGATCAGTAAAGGTGTTCACAAATAAATGTAAATATTTTGAACTATGTGTTCAAGAAAGAAGAAAACATTTCCAGCATCTACTGTGGTATTGATGAGTATAGGGTATTTAGTAGTAATTAATATAATTAATTAATTCCATTGTTTTAATTGTAATAATGTTGAACAACTTTTTGTGCTCTGCAAAGCAAGACACATGGAGATTGCCATTGTGGAGAGAATTTGCAAACACACTGTAGATCAAATATTAACTGTCGAGTATTATTTTAAAAAATGCTATACGTCAACTTTTTTGGACCAGAAAGCTTCAAAGTGTCACACAGGAAGGACAAACTCAGGCCTAAAATACATGGGTTTAGTTGTGAGGTGCAGCCTTGAATTATTCTTTAATTCTATGTCATTCAAGCCAATACTGATTTACATCCATTAGAAAACTGGACACTCAAAATGCTTCAAAAAACCAAAACTATTGAGGCACAGGGGCTGTTACAATAAATGATCCTTAATTTTATATATTGGATGCTGGGGGGGGGGGTTGCCTTTCAAATTTGAGCTGAGATTGCCAGTGTTTTGTTTACAGTCATGTAAAAGAGCAAAATGAAGTAATACTGAGTAAAAGCTTGTTGAAGGTAACTGAAAATTATGCAGCCTGAAGTTCTATCAAACCCTACTGTTAGGTGTCAGCCCATACTCTTGTATATTGGTGCCGATGACTTCTGTTTCCATTCTTGCTAGATATACCATTTGTGTTCTTTCCCACATTTTATGTAAGGATATATATTTGACAATTGTTACTCCGCTTGGTATCTACAGTGTTCATTGTATCTACATCTCTGTTCTTACAATGTGTAGGTAGTTAAGTGTCTTTGGACAATTGCAGTCGGCTTATGATAATTCCAAGTTCAAGCAATCCCAGAAAAAGTTGAAGTAATTGGGAGATAAATTTAACAAAACTTTGATTAATCAAGATGGAATCAAGAAAAAATCAAAAAAAGCTTGTCACCAATAAAAATGAAGTTAAAAAAATAGTAGTATAATTTTAATAACATACTTCTTTGTAAATAGAAGCAGAAAGTAACAGGTAGAACTTTATTTTAGTGTTTGAAACAAAAGATCAGCAAATTGCTAAAAATATATATAAAAACAATTTTATTTTGTAAAAAAATTGATATTTCTTTGCTTCACTGTCTTCCAGTGTGCTTTGTAAGTGCATTGACTATTATCATCAAAGCTGAAAACATGGCATCATTTACTTCATTCAAAGGATGTACACGCACAACATTTTAAATGACATCAGAAACATAAAATCATCAAATGTTACATTTTATCCTAAGTTAGGTAGAAAGCCCCAAGTATTGTGGAAACCCAATTTAATTGCTCTGCTCTCCTGTTGTTGCACTGATTCTGTGGCTTCTTGATAAATCCACATTTCTTTAAACATTTGCTAATCATCAGGGTAATATCCTTCCATGCTTATATCAGCTTTAGTCATCTGAATATCCAAAGTGCTACCCAATACCATCATCACTTCTTTACAGTACAAAATTTTGAAATTCTGAATTATTCTCAAGTGAAGTGGTTTTAATTTAGAGTTGCTGTTTGTGGGGTAGCACATTATGCAGAAGTGATGGGTTTTTGTGAACTGTACAATTGTCCAGAAAAAGCAAGATTTCTGACTTCCATTTTCATATTTGTGTCAAGGCTCAACGCCCACTCATTGAACAAAGTTGATTTTAGGTTCTGAGATATATCTACATTCACTTCAAACAGCATGCAGCTTCTTTGCCATGACATTATTCATCTTTGAAAGCCAATATTCAGTCACAAAGACACTCAAAAAATGTCCCATTTTATTGTATTGAAAGCATCAATGGATGGTAACTTGCCAGCAGTCATACAGGTCAGTGAGTCAACCCAAACTAATGGTGAACCTCTCAGTGCTCAGATTAATAGTGAAATATTTAGCCTTTTCTTTAGATGTATAACTTCAGACATTTAAGTTTCTTCCTCTAAATTGACTAAGCTTCTTCCATAAGCATTCTGCAGAATGTGGAAATTTACTATGCCAGGTCCTTTTCCTTCCTCCATGTGTGTCATTTTCAGCAATATAATATTTCTGCTTTAGTGTTGTTGACAGTGTGGATGGTAGCATCCCAAAAGTTTTCACTGCTTACTTTTGTTTTTCTCTGCATACTTTTGTTTTTCTCTGCATACTTTTGTTTTTCTCTGCATACTTTTGTTTTTCTCTGCATACTTTTGTTTTTCTCTGCACACTTTTGTTTTTCTCTGCACACTTTTGTTTTTCTCTGCATACTTTTGTTTTTCTCTGCATACTTTTGTTTTTCTCTGCATACTTTTGTTTTTCTCTGCATACTTTTGTTTTTCTCTGCATACTTTTGTTTTTCTCTGCATACTTTTGTTTTTCTCTGCATACTTTTGTTTTTCTCTGCATACTTTTGTTTTTCTCTGCACACTTTTGTTTTTCTCTGCACACTTTTGTTTTTCTCTGCATACTTTTGTTTTTCTCTGCATACTTTTGTTTTTCTCTGCATACTTTTGTTTTTCTCTGCATACTTTTGTTTTTCTCTGCATACTTTTGTTTTTCTCTGCATACTTTTGTTTTCCACTGCAGCCCATGGCCTCAAAAACCTACTTCTTTTCTATTGGAATCAAACACTTTGACGAATTTGAAGTCATAGTACAAGAGGTTTATGTACTGTGCTCTAGTGTACTATGTGTCATTCAGTAAACAACGTAGTATCAGGAAGAGTTGAATGATGACACAGTTCAGTTGCCAAGTGTTAGTCACCAATTTAAAGTTACAGCATGTTTGGAGCATCACTCTGTGTGGACAATTGCTTCTATTTCTCAAGTGTAACGAAATATGTGGCATTTATTTGATTTACAGAGGTTGTTTGTAGGGGCCATATAATGAGTTAGATTTACTAAGAAATTTGATATGTTGAGGTTCAGATTAGCAAGAGTTTACTGGATTAGTGAACTTACACAAATGTTCAGCAAACAGTGGAAGAGAGACAGCAATTATCCTGTGTAATTGAGAAACCAGCCTGTGCAAACACAGACAGAATATAGTAGATAAATGACAGATAATTGTTAATGAAATTGGGAACATATTCATGTTTTAAAGTTAGGATCAGTTTGTCAACTCTAGAACTCTTTGTATGAATGAATGACTGTCCATTGACTGGTCTAAATGCTTATTTGTTAAAATGTTCGTGTTATTTATCCAACAGCAGCAGTTATTGCAGCTGTACAGTTGAATGTATTACTGAGAAATACCAACATCATTCATTTTGTTGCTCTTCATAGTAACCTTATAATTGATTTAATGGTGTGACAATGATTTGTGTTAATGCCTTTCTGGATATTACAGGCACAGATGATGGCGACCTCGATTTTGACTATCTCTCCAGCTTCGGCCCTCGTTTCCGTAAATTGGCTGATATGTATGGCGAAGAGCCTAGTGATGAGGAAGATGATACTTTCCACAATCCTGCATCAGAATCGTGGTGCTGAAACAGGGATTTGTACTGGCTGGCACAGCTAGTAGGGACCATGGGTGCAACTGTATGGCAGCAAGCTCCAGTGAACTTCAGAAGCTGGTGGTAAACAAGGGCCAGCCGGTAGTTTTTATCAAGACTGACAAGCATCCTCTATGGTGCTGCAGTTGTACTGAAATGACATATCATTTCAGTGATAACTAACATAAACTTTCTGTGTTATAAATTATATACTACTTGTGCAATAACAGATTGCATGTTTTAACGTCTGATGCATAAGAAGAAACAAATGATGAGAAGTGTCGGGTACATTGAATGAAGTGCCAAATAGTAAGTAATTGCGGTTTATTACTTGTGAAATATGAGGGCAAAACTGCTGTGGAATAATGGTTGTTATTTTTAAATGTTACATCATTTGTGTTACTGGGATGTCGCTGCAGAAAGTAATCCAAAAGCTAGCAGCAGATTTTGCTTGTAAACATTCCATATAATTATGTTAACTGCACAACTCAAATCTTCATTGTCCTATGTAAGACAGTTAAAGTACATGTGTAGAACACTTGACTGTGAGACTCAGTTGTGAAACAGTGTTGTTAAACTAAAAAAAAAAAAAGAAAAGTCAAGTGTACTCAAGTATTGAAGAAGTTTCTGTGAATGTTGGACTTGAAGGTTTGTTCTTGTTTTTATGTTTACAGGCGATATTAGGAAAATATATTTGTATTTAATGCTGTTGTGCACAGCCACATCAGATTTATTTTGTGATCATTCCATAGATTGAATGCTTTATTAATTTATTTAATGAATGAGGATTAATGCAGCTGAACTGACTGTGATGACACAAATTACAAACTTTTATGTTAGGAAGTAATAGTATTTAAGGCACAAGATTCGGTAAATTTTGTTTGACTGAAAACAGTATTTTATATTGAAATATTAGTTAGAATGCTGTATGCTTTGATAAAAAGTTGAATTTATCATATTTGCTGTGTGAAAGTGTTCTATTGTACTTAAACCGGAAGACGATACTGTGATTTTTTTAATAGTATGGAGTGTTAATCAGTAGCATGTGATGTTCATTTGCATACCAAAGAAATGTGACAGGTAACTTGAAGGTATCTTTAAAAGGTTTCATACATTTCAGATTCACAGTGACTGTACAGTCCTGTCATAAACATGCATAAAAAGAGATGTGGACTAGTTTGAACACTCTAGAAGATTTTTTAAGACATTGTTAGTGAAGTACTATCCTTTGTATTACTGTGGGGAGAAATACTGCAACGGTCAAGTTTATAACAGTGAAGAAAATTATTGCTCTGGAAATTCAAAATCAAGTGAATGATTTCCCTGTCATCAGTACTTTCACAGCGGAAAAAAAGGCCTTTGTAAGAAGTCTGAATTCATGTGTTGGGTAAAATACACTTTTTCCCAGAATAATGCCTGGTATTGTTTCATTGTGTCAGTACTATGTTTGCAAGTGATGAACAACTGATACGTGTTACATTTGTAATGCATATGTTTCCTCACTCTGTTGTCTAGGTAGTTCTGGAGTAATTGTTAAGATTCTCACAAAGTAAAATATTGCTATGTGCCTTTTACTAGCTTTGAGACAGGCTGGATAAGAAATATCATGCAGCAGTTCATAATTTCATTTTCTACTGAAGAAAGGTAAAAAACTATCATGTGAGAGAGAGAGAGAGAGAGAGAGAGAGAGAGAGAGAGAGAGAGAGAGAGAGAGAGACTGATTGATTGATTGACTGAGTCTGTGATTACAAGACAACTCTGAAAATTTTTATGAGGGCATAAGTTTGTAAACAGACATTAGAATACAAGGTTCTGTGAATTAAAGTATGCCCATGATAATTCACATTTTCAATGAAGCACCTTATAAACTGAAAAATATGATAATTATTACATTGACAAGTGAAAAGAAGGCCACAAGTGTTGTGAGTTTTTGATTGTTACCGGAATTTGTGTATGGCTTTGTCATTCATAATAATTAGTATAAAAAGGCCTGTAGAATTTAACTATTGTTTCTACATATGATAGTTTAGCATACACAGTCACAGCATATCGTGCAGCATATATTTGTGTGCACTTGCAATTTTTTTAATGGAAGTTGTGTGATGATACCAAAAATTTAAATATATGCTTTAAAACTATATTTGTGGGCAGTAATTAATTTTTTTTTAAATGGTTGCTCCAACTAACTTTGACATAATTGAGAGGAAAAAATGGAATGTAATCAGTTACCTACAGGCAGAATTTCGAAAGTAAAAGAATCAATAAGTTACTGTTATTTTTAATTCAAAGGCATGTTACTGTTGTATATTGTAATAAACAGGGATGTTAAGTACTAAATTGAGTATTCTAATAATGTACTTTCAGGATCACACTAATTCATTGAGTTATTTTGGTAAAAATGTGGGCAATGTTTATTGATATTTTTCTGCAAGAATTCTAATTTGAGTACAAATATTTACATTCACTAATTTGTTGCAACTTGGTATAAATATAGTATTATTATTATGATGATGGTGACAGTTACTATGGCAAAAATTGTTGAAATATTACATCTGAACACAGTAAAACAAGTAAAATTAATAACTGCTTTTGTGAGAAATTATTTTTGAACTAGTTCAGGTGCCTGTAATTAGTTGACTGTACTTTTGAATCAGTTGACTTGAATCTTAATACACAATTCTGCTTGTTGCAGAGAAAGTAAATTTTACCAAGTAAAGTAGTGTTTTCAGCTACTAACAGTGAATTAATTTAAAACATATGTCAGGAACTTCTGTCAAATTTTCCAGCATTTAATTGTACGTACATTCCAATGGAAAGGACTGACACACGTTATATATATATATGATGATTTTATGTACTATTTAAAAAAAAGTGAAACTGATTTACTACCTTGTTGTTATTGTTTTAAGTTGTACTTTCCCATCAAATAGATTGCAGTTTTGTTGTAGGTCATACAAGTTGTACTTCACTGGAAATTGTGGTTCAGTTCTGAATTTGGCAGATGTATTTTAATTTAATCTAAATGCGATTTATATTTTAAGTCTTAAGATGTAAGCCAGTGCCATCTGCAGAGAATATGTTCTTTGTCTTTTGAATATTGATGCATACACAGAGAACTTGCTCTAGTTGTAAGTTTCCACTTGTAATACCACATTTTAACAGCTTTTTAAAACCTGGCTGTCTTTCACCTGTCAGTGCATGGAGAGAGAAGAAATTTGGACAAAAAATTCACACATCATACTTATGAAAACACATTAGCATTATAGGGGCCAAACTGTCAGTGCTAACAGTCCAGATCTCATGTTGTGTGTGTATATGGGTATTCAGATTTAACATTTTGTGTGTGTGTGTGTGTGTGTGTGTGTGTGTGTGTGTGTGTGTGTGTGTGTGTGTGTGTGTGTGTTAGAAGAATGCCAGACTTGTTTACAACTGACCTGAGTGTGAGTATTTTATACTGTAAATGTTTTGATAAATAAGAGTTGTGAAGTTTGTCTTGCTGCTAATATTGCAGTATCTTCCTGTGTAATCAGCGATATGGCACGCAGTAGTGTAAAGGAAATTCACGAACGCATTGTTTTTGTAATAAGCGTGACTGCAAATTGTCCTACAGTTGTCCCATATTTTGTACTATTGTCACATAACTCTGAATGTTTTTCATGTATATTTAAAAAAAAGTGTGCATATTGTAAATTGCCTTATACAATGGCCTGTCTCATTAATGCATTTATTTTAGTACTGTAATAATAAGTCATTGTGATTTGTAGTTTTCTTTTCTGTTTTACACATCCCTCTCCATTTATTTTACTCAAAAATATTACTGTTCTCCATCAAAAGTGTAGTTCTACAGGAAGCAGCAGAAAGAAATCCTTCATTTGGAAAGCTAATAAATACCATAAAAAACATGACTTCCATTTTGAGAAGTACAGAGAATGCCATTTATGTCAACACATTTTTAACAAAATGACATTCCATTCCTGGCCATGAAATTGATAGGCTAATTTAATTCATCTCAATTGTTATTCATGCACTTAAGAGCCTTTTGAGGTGTACAAGTTGCAACTGTTTGTGGTACTGTCTCCTTTGGGTACATTGTATACCTGTACTTTGAGATAAACCCTTCCCATCCACCTCATAGAAAAAGTTCCTGGAGGGGAGGCGTGGGGGGGGGGGGGGGGGAGATGCAAATATGGGCAACAAAATCCCCACCAGACAAACATGCCTAGGAAATATTTCTCTCAAAAGTTAAAGGTAGCCGCAATATGTGGGATCTGTTGCATGATCTTGCTGAAGCAATACGTCTTCAGCACCATGGTCATAATGATTGTTACTTAAAGTGGGCTGGAAATGTTATTAACAGAATAAATACTGTGATTCTTCAAGCTTTCCCAGCGGATGTGTTGTAAATAGTCTTCACGGATTGCTGCCGCATCATTTTGTGCAAATTCCACAATATTTCCTCAGAACAACTGTGTGATATCTTCAGGTGGTTCAACCTTGCTGGTGGCTAGGTACTACTGACGGTATCCACACGTTGACGCCCCATTTTTTGAACGCGCCTGCGAAGAATGCGCGGGCACAGAAATTGCACATGCGCAATGATTTGCAGATAGATGGTGCCATATTCAAACTCCCTCTGCCGAAAATAGCAGCGAGGCTCACCTGCGCGTGTGCTGTATGCTGTGTTTGCCAACAGTGCAGCCAGATGTTACTCAGCAACAGCCGTACCAACATTATGATGGGCCTGCTATCAAAGAATCTTGATTCTCGGAAAGATAATGCTGGGGATAAAACTTCTGTCTTTTCATAAATCATCTGATGTCGTGTATTCAGACAGTGTTCCACAGTTGCTGACTTTTTTAGTTGACAATGGCGTGAATGATGCTGATGTTCATCGCAGCATTCTTGTACCGTGCGGCATGTCTGGCCTATATACGCTGCCCCACATTGACAAGGCATCTTGTATACACCACATTTCTTCAGGACAAGGTCATCCTTAACTGAACCCGACAGGTTTCTCAGTTTTGCAGATGCTTGAAAAACACACGTAATTCCATATCTTCCGTGGACTCTTCAGATTCTTGATGACATGGCACCAAAATACAGCACAGAGGCCGAAGCTGTATCTTCATTCTGCTCCATAGATTGAACTCGCCCGGGCTTGAATGCATTATGTATCTGTCTCTCAGAGTAACTGTTTTGTCGGAACACTGTCTTCAAATGTTGTATTTCACTCGACAGGCTTACAGGGTCAGGTACCACATGTGCTCTATGAACTAATGTACATAATGCACTACCGCATTGTGCAGGATGATGGCAGCTTGTGGCCTGCAGATATAGATCTGTATGTGTTGACTTGTGGTAGACGCTGTGTCCCAAGGTTCCATCTGCTTTCTTTTGTACCAAAACACCATAAAAGGTAAAGTACCATCTTTTTCCACTTCCATTGTGAATTTTATATTCGAATGGAGTGAATTCAGATGCTGAAGAAACATAGTCCATGTGGCCACATCACAAATGTATCATCCACATACTGCAGCAGAAAACAAGAGGGTTTGAGAGTGGCTGACTGTAGTGCTTTTTCTTCAAAGCCCTCCATAAAATAATTGGCCACCACAGGAGATATAGGGCTTCCCATGGCGACACTGTCCACTTGTTCAAAATATTGGTCATGAAATAAGAAGTATGTTGAAGTAAGCACGTGTTTAAATAATGATACTATCTCTTCCTCAAACTTGTTGCTAATGATCTCCAAAGAGTCCTGTTAGGGCACCTTTGTAAATAAAGACACAACATCGAAACTTACTAACAGATCTGATGATTGCAATCTAAGAGTTTTCAGGTGACCTATGAAATCTTCAGAGTTTCGAATGTGATGGTCGCACTTGCCTACAAGAGGCCCCAATAGTGAGGTCACATATTTGGCAACAAAATAAGTAGGTGCTCCTATGTTACTTCCAATGTGGCAGAGAGGAACCCCATTCTTATGGATCTTGGGTAGGCCATAAGTCTAGGAGGAACTGAAGCCTGTTGACTCAAATCCTTTGTGACTTTTGCTGGAATCGAGCTCTTCCTGATGAGTTCCACAGTCTTTCTCTGGATCCTACCTGTTGGATCACTTCATGAGTATGTTCGAGAAATGGGGCGGATACTGTCAGTTGTACCTAGCCACCAGAAAGGTTGAACCACCTGAAGACGTCGGACAGTCGCTCTGAGGAAATATTGTGGAATTTGCGCATGATCTGGTAGCAAACCAGTGAAGACTATTTACAGAGTAAATAATGCTGTTCACTGTAATTGACAAAAATGTGTGAACTCAACATACCAAAATTAAAAAGGCAAAGTACACTTTCACTACGGTATTTTATGCTGCATGTTGGTTCCATAGATCAATCTGGAGCCAGTGTCAGGAGTTGTGCATGTTTAGTGCGCCGAACCTTCTAAGATTTGAACACACACACACACACACACACACACACACACACACACACACACACACACACAAATCTCTTCTTTGTGGAGATGTATTCACAAATCTCTCTGCAGAGTTCTCACACTTCTGTTAGATAATTTTAATGCCAATGTGCATTTCTCAATCAAAGCCTTCATGACTATCACATTTCCCAGTCCTATTGCAGCAGGAGGATGACCAGGAGATTTATATTTCAATGCAGAATCAATTTGCCTGAACTTTGATACCTGAAGGTAAATCATTTTCTTATAAGGAACACTCTCCTCTTGTTGAAGAGCAAAGCAGATGCAAAATGTTTCCTAACTTCCTATTGGCAATGTTTTATAAACTCAACTATAAATGCTTAATAATCTCCTGACATGCCATGGGTACACTGAAAGCAGTACGTACATTGCTGTGCAATGATATGCTCCTCTCATAAGGGTTAGGTTTGTATCTCCTGCACTCTACATTAATGTTTTCCATGTGTTGGTTAACATTTTTACAATCTAACAGACAGAGGATCAGTTTTGCATACTACATTACTTAAAAAACTTATCAGAAGCCCTGTTCTTCAAAATTTTGCACAGATTTGTTAAAAATTTATGTTTCTGAAACCTGTTTAATAGGTCTGAATACAAAAATCAACAAATATTTGTGCGTGGTTGAAACTGTAAGCCAGCTGCAACTGAAACAACAGAGCTGTTAAGTGTGCTCCATCAGCTGACACACTGCTGCATTCTTGTGGATCAATTCTGGAACATGTTCTATAGGCTCAGCTAGTATAACAACACACACAAAAGATTTCTGCTCAAGTTTTGTGTCTCTGTTTGTGCTGCTTTACAATCAGTAAAGTTCATGACAGTGCACAATCCACTTCATATTAAAAGTATCATTCTGGAAGAACATGTGTAGTATGCAGACTCCCATTAAACGACGTGAGATTTGCAGTCCATAATAAGATTGTCTCAGATGATCAGTAATGCATACAAAAAGCACTACCCAGATAGTGAAGTTGTTATTCTCACATTTGTCCAACCAGTATTTTCACATTGCCATGCAGCTCTGGAAAGTTTCTTTTGAAATGACATTCTGTAACAATGATAAACTCTATTTAATGTCAGTAATGCAGATACTGATAACTAAGAATTTATATTAAGAACAAACTATTTTGGCACTTTTTAACTGTGTTCCACACGTGTGTTTCCCTATGGAGTATTTTCATACTGTGTATTAACAGCACGACACTCGGAGAAAAACAGTGCAGATTGTACATGATTAAGAAAGATTTTTATGGCTGTTAATACATTAAAATATTTGAAAGTTTCATTTAATGTAACTTTGTAATAAGATATCTAATACATAAGAAGGGCCTCCTTCCAAGAGTGTAACACCACCAGTGTATGTGTGCTACAGCTTCTGACCAATCATCACATTTGTGTTTTGTTTACATCAGGTTTATTCTTATGCTGAACAGAGCATAGCAAAGGATGAGGCCAGGAAGTTTAGGAAATGATTCCCACTTTGTAGTTAAGAAAGGCTGATGATGGTAGGAAGAATCCATATGGCACAGGCTGTGAAGCAGTTGATAAAGTGAAACACATCATGTTTGGGAGCATACTGTTTCTTGGCCACAGTATGGCAATAGCCATTCATGCAGACAGACACCTTTTTAGTAGTCATGCCCACATTGATTGTGGCACTGTAGTTGCAGCAGAGTTTGTAGATGGTTGCTTTCACAGGTGGCTCTGCCTTTGACCAGTTTAGAGATGCCTGTGACAGGACTGGATTTGGTGGTAGTGGGAGGAAGTATAGGAGACACCTTGCATCTAGGTGGATTTGCAGGGTTGTAAGACATAAGGCAAGGGGTTGAGAGCAAGGATGGACAAGGATACTGCATGTGTTGGGTGGGTGGCAGAATAACACCTTTCGCATTTTTGAAGTGACTGCTCATCAGTACGAATGTGATGACCATGGATGAACAGGTCATATGGAAGGGACTTCTTGGTGTGGAATGTGTGAGAACTGTCACATTGGAGACATTGTTGGTGGTTGGTAGGTTTGATTTAGATGAGGCAGGTGGCTTGTTGGGCTGAGGACGACAGATGAAGCAAATGGCAGGAGAATGTGTTGAGGTTCTGGAGGGATGGGGATAAGGTGTCCTCATCCTCAGTCCAGTTTGTGAAGATGTCATCACTCAGTCTAAATGAGGTTGAAATGTTTAGTTTACTGGCTGGTTTGGAAGGATTCCTGTAAATGGCCCATGGATAGGTTAGCAACCAATACTCCAACAAAGGATATTACTGTATCCTGCATCTGCAGGATGATACTGCAGCAACATAACATTAACAAGAGGAAGAAAAAACGAAAATAAAACTTAAGTCGCAAAGGAAATCTGCCATATACAACAACAAAACATAGTGCTCATACAGGTGTCTGCCAACAGCAATGTGTGTCAAAGGCTTTAGAAAGACTACGCAATGAAACGACAAATTGCCTCCGATGAGCATGACGTGACAGCTGTTGACATTAGATTTGTTTGAGCAGTCACGGACCGGCTGTTGTGCATGTGCAGTTGAGTTGCGTATGGGTTACCTTCTCCCGCTTCTGGCTACAGACGTGTGGTTGGGCGCCACTATCTAGTATTGCCCCAGTTCGGAAATATCGTAGATCCGGGGCTGATGCACAGAGCAGTCTGAGTTGTGGGGAAGTGGGTAGTCTCCACGTGACGTGTTTTTACGTTTAGTGATTTTGCTATTTCCTCTTCATTTATTACTCTCACATCAAATGAAAACAAAATGGATTTCTGTGGCCAGGAGCTATCAAATGAATTAAAATACGTTCACATAATTACAGAAGGCTAAAATATGTTATTATTTTCAGGTTTTGTTTTTACCTTTCTGACAGTCAAGCATTAATCACCTTTTTGTCGCTTTGCTGAAGAGATTTGGCTTTTATTAATCTTTTGTGCTGAAGCAGTCAATTTATTTGAAACGAAGTGTTTAATTTCACACTGTTGGCTAGTTTCAACTGTTCGCTGCATTTCAAGCTCACGTTTTCCATCTTCTAGCTCACATGGCATTATGCCATAATAAAGAACCAAACATAGGATAATACAGTACTGGTACTCAAGAAAATTTACATCCGAATCTGGACATACGAATGTGCACTTTAAGCCCAATTATGCATTATAGTGTGGTTCACAAAATTCCGATGAACTTGAAGTGTCCTCTGATGTCTTGTTTCTTGTGTGACGTAGTACAAGATCTTTTAATGTTTTACACGTACGAACATATGGGCTTCCTGTGTCACTGTAGCTGCCCAAGAGTGGTGGCGCCTGTTATCTGGCGCTCTCTGGCAACTGCTGAAACGAATCAGTTTCTAACAGGTCACAGGAAAACATTGCGGATGGTGGTTTGAAAAGCATTACTTTCAAAGCAAATTTCCTTTTACACAAGATGAACTATATGCGAGAATGTACGATGAATTTCTTAAATCACAGAGCGTTTGACTCTCAATTAAAAAGCAACTCTTTGAGGACGACCATCTAGAAGAATTTCGAGCCCAGATGATCAGACATTTACGTCGTTATTAAAAATTTTACTGGCACATTTGTGGGATATATCTTGAAGTGTAACATGCGCAAAAAATATCAACATTATATGTGGAAGCTTAGCTTCTCTTGCAGCTTATTAATCTTAGACACATACGATTGTATGTGAAACCTCTGTTTTTCTTGTAGCAACACTATGTATATTAATTTAAACCATCAACTTTTCTCATTTGTTTGTTCGCGTTATTTAAGAGTGATCTTGCTATTGGCTGACTACATCACGTGTCCTATGCTGTCACCAGCTGGCAAGATCACATGGCAAGAGCTATGACTGGCTTACAAAAGCGCGCCCCAATCTCGATTTCAATTCCTTGGAAAGTGACATTCGGTGTTTAGTGAAATTTCGAATTTGTATCTTTGTAACACAAAAATATGCAGCGTACATGTTGCTGCTGCACATCAAAGATCTTTCCAAAATGTCCCCCCCCCCCCCCCCCCACCCCCCCCCCTCTCCCAAGTTTCGTTTTCTAAAGTGTCGGGAAATTCTACGTCGACGTATAGAGCCATAAACATTCAGAAGAATGTATTTTCACCTGGGAGAAAGTATATTTTCAAATGAGAAATCCGGGAATTTTTTTTCCTTGTCCATGTATACACCTTGCTTGAGGGAGATGACATCAACAGTGACAAGTAGTGGGCTGGGTGGTAAAGGAAGTAGAACTGAGGAGAGACATGAAAGAAGTGGTTGGTGTCTTTTTGTTGGTGGTCAGGTTATGGGTAATAGGCTGAAGGTGGTGGTCCACAAGGGCAGAGCTTCTCTCTGTAGGGACACACTAATCGGCCACAATAGGGTGACATGGGTGGTTGGGTTGATGTACTTTAGGAAGCACATAAACCCAACAGCACCTAGCAGCCCTATCCTGTCCCCATTACGTCCTTGCACTCTCCCACAGGCAGCACTAGCGTCTTCCCCCACCCTTAACCTACTACCTTCCCCCCTTCTCCTCTGATACCCTCACTGTCATCCTCATCTAGATTGCTGCCCACAGCAGGTGTAATTGCAGTTGGGGCTTAGTGGTTTTTTTTGTGTGTGTGTGTGTGTGTGTGTGTGTGTGTGTGTGTGTGTGTGTGTGTGTGTGTTGTAGTCTGAAAGCTGAACACTTCTGGCTTGCTCTTTTTCCATCATTGTTATTGGCTGTGATTCAGCACCTTGTCTATGTGGTGACTAACAATCAATTTATATGGTTGTTGATTTTAGAAATGAAAACATACTCAGTGGTTGTAATCAAACTGTGTTCTGTGTGGTGGGGGCTGTATACATCACAGGATGCTGAAACTCTGTATGTATATTCATTAATGATTGTGCTCTGGGAGTATGCTGGATAAAAATAATGTCACCAGGTGAAAAATATGGCAATGCAAACAGTCAGCATGTGAAATATTTCCTTTTTGACATCAATATGCCATTTGTTGTTTGGTGAAGTGTGTTGATTTCTTTCCTGAAGTGACTGTTGATGTAAAGGGTTAAGAAGGTTGAAGTGTGCTATATGAAACAAATTGGCTGTTGAGAAGAAAGACCATGCACTGCTGGTAAAGTTAGTTTATCGGAATGGTAGCAGTAGCACCACTATATTACAGAAATATGGCTGAAATAAACAGCTATGAAGAGGTCCCATATTAATAAATAGGCTAAAGAATATAATACAGAAATTTGAAGAAATGAGTGAATTAAGTGGTGCAACAGAGAGAGGTAGATGACCAATTCCCATAGCAGTTTTTTGATGAATTTGCTGTAGGTATAACTGGCCATGCAGAACATTTCAAATTCTGTAGCCATTACTGTGTTATGGGAATTCTCTCTCGCCTGGTCAACAGTTCAAAAGATTTTGTATTGCATTTTACACTGGTATCCTAAAAGATTCAAAATGAAGCCCCGAGATAGATTACAACACCATGTCTTTGCACTTCGTTTCTTGGCATGCACGGAGGTGGGTGACGTGGCTATGGAATATTCTCTGGATGGACAAGTCACAGTTTACTCTGACACAAAGTCATGAATGCACAGAACTGTCACATATGTTCACATGGTGTGCTGGAATATCCACTGCAATCATCATCTGTGATTTTGTGGTGTGGTTTCACAAGCTCCTTCATTCTCAGTCCATTTTTCTTCGATGAGATGACACCTTTCAGACCTGTTAGGTTACAGTGACATCTGCATGTTACATTGTGACCTCATTGTGCAGAGCATGATTTCACCTTCGTAAGAGAACAACTGAATCCACATCACTATTTTCATGCAAGATGGCGCAACACCACATGTTGCTTTCCAGGTGAAAGAGTTGCTTCTTGGTAATGGCAGCATCATCACTACACAATATCAAGATGTGCGGCCTTCCAGATCCACTGACCTAAATCCATGTGACTTCAAATTGTGGGGATATCTGAAAGATCGTGTCTACCAGGGCTCACCCAAAACATAGCATATGATGACATATCACTCTTAGTGCACTGGATATTCTGTGAGCAACTATTGACCATGCTATGTTATGGTTGTAACATGTTGCTGAGTTTGGAGACCATATTGAACACACACTGTAAATTGTGACAATATACTAATAAATTTCCAGAGCCACTGTTATCATGTATTTGATCATTCATCCCATTTTCCTGCATCCACACCACATACTGACTGTATTTTTACCTAATGGCAGAAGGTGGAACTACACTAGACCCTTACTAATTTGGCCATTCCTTGCACATATGGGTCCCAGATTTGCAGAAATGCTGGATTATTGAGGTGTCAGATGTACTTTATTAAATCCAAAGATACATGATCTGCAAGGCATAGTGTGACATGTTTCCTTTTAGAAGACACGATACTGAACTGTGAAGACTGCCATAATTTCAAATAAGTATAGCATTGTAATTCACTAGCAACATTGTTGCACATAATAATTTGTTGTTGTGTGTCATTTTGGATATGGGCCTGACTACTAGTCCCACAAACTTGACACTTGGTGCAGCGGCTGATGGCAGTGACTGTAAATGCCTTTACAGTCATTTCCATCAGCCACCACTGCGCTGAGTGTCAACTTATTTTGCACAAAAATTACTGAGAGACCAGACTACTGAGGACTGTATTAGAGTGAGTTTAGTTGTGTGTGAACAACATGATGTTGGAAAAAGCAAACACTCAAGTTTTACACAGTTCCCACTATGTAGCAGCAGTGTGTGTCCACTTCAGTTCTAATAAAAATGGTGTCTGGACAACAGAAAGCAAGTTGTGTTCTACGTTTTGTGCAGTGGGGGTCAGTAATGACTGTTCAGTGTGACTTCTGTAGTAGGTATGATGTGGCTGCTCATACAGAACAGAGTATTAGACAGTGGCATGAACAATTCCAAGAAATAGGTTGTTTGTGTAAAGGCAAATTGCTGGGCTGTCCCCAAGTGTCTGACACAGACGTTGAGTGTATCTGCCATAGTTTCACAAGGAATAAGCAGATATCCGTTTGCTGTGCAGCTCGACAGCTCAACATGCCTCCAACCTCTATCTGGTGTGTGCTGCATCGACGTTTACAGATGAAACCATACAAAATTCAGCTACTGCTAGCTTTTCGTCAAGATGACAAACTACATTTGGAGTTATGTAATTTTGTTCTTGGCAAGATGGAGGATGACAGTTTTCTTCCACACTTTGTGTTTAGTGACGAGGCAACATTCCATTTCAATGGAAAGGTGAACCATAATAGTGTGATAATATGGGGTACAGAACAACCACATGAAGTTGTAATGTGAGAGGGACTGTCCAAAATTTAATGTGTTTTGCGTAGTTTCACAGGAAAAGGAGTAGGTCCATTTTCCTTTTCCGAGAACACTGTTAGAGGAAGTACGTATCTCGATATGCTTGAGAACTTTATTTTCCCACAGTTGGAGATTGATTCAAATGACTTCATTTACCAATCAGATGGGGCACTGCCACATTGGCATCTGGAAGTGCAGGAGTTTTTAAATCAGAGGGTTACTGGATGATGGCTCGGTCACACTGGACCAAATGATTCAGCCTTACATTACTGCCCTCCAAGGTCACCGAACATGAATGTGAGTGATTATTTCTTGGGGGGGGGGGGGGGGGGTATAAAATACTCTGTTTATGTGCCTCCATTACCAACAACAATGAATGAATTGAGACATCGCATAACAGCAGCTGTGCACATGCTTGCTGCACTGTGGGATCAATTTGAAAACCACATTGATATATGCTGTACATCTCAAGGGGAGCAAATTGAACATCTATGAAAAATAACTTTTTGAGTTTCCCATTGATCAAAAAGTAAAATTCATTGCAGAAGTTTATTAGTTTCATGAATACAGACATGCCAAATTGGATGATACATGGTGTATCATCATCTCAACGGTTTGAGAGAAGCACTCTCATGCTGCACCTTAAATAAGTTGCACTTGAATACTCACCAGTCAGAATTTCTCCAGCAGTAAGGATGGACGGACAGGCTATAGAAAGTTAGAAAGAAGGGGCAGGTCACTCAGACTGCAGGATGAGAGGAAGCCACCTGTGTGAGGACTGGGAGAAGTTAAGATAAAGGTAGTATCTATTATTACTACATAATGAGAACGATAGATGCATAGATCTTGTACTGAAACCAGTTATCAACTCATTAAAGTAAGGACACTTGTGGCTATGGTACAAATAACAGTTAACGTCTGTCCAGCCGACATTAGGAATGTAGTTCTAACACACTTTCAGGCAAGTTTGTAACCAAAAATATTCAACACTTCTGTACTCTGACTACAGACTTGAAATTAGCTTTGTGTGTGTGGTTCTTTTTTTTTGTGTTAGTAGTGCCAGAGGCTATATGCGGATTGTTTTCAACTGTGAGTGCATGCTAGCGGCCCCTGGCCCCCAAATTTGGAGGTCAGTAACAATAAATATCTGCCCCGCCATCACAGTATGCCACTAACAGCATCGAGAGAACACTTCTCCTTTAGTTCAATTACAATAACTGAAATCAGATTTACGTGCCAATTAAGGGATATGGGGAGCTGAATTAGAAAATGTGCACTTGGTGCAGTCAGCTGCTAACTTCAGAGTCAATAATGAAATAAATATCCACTGTCCCAATATGACAGTTGAATTCAATTAGTCTACAATACATGATGTACTTGGCAGTGTGGCTATGGCTGTTGTTGTTGTTGGTGTTGTGCTGGTTTGATGCAGCACTCCTTGCTACTCTATCCTGTTCAAGCCTCTTCATCTCTGAGTAACTACCCCGGTCTCCTACTACAATTTTTACCCACCATGCTTCCCTCCAGTACTCAATTGGTGATCTCTGGATATCTCAGAATGTGTCGTACCAACTGATCCCTTCTTCTGTAGTTGGAATCACTAACAATAGTGGTCAAGTGTAGGCTTGTTCTACGCACCTACATCATGCACATGCATACTGCGACAGCCAGTGAGCATTCAGTAGTGTTCAGAGTGCTCTGCTATGAATGGCATAGCTAACGTGACCATTAAACATGATTGTAGAGAGTTGTTTAGTGAATTTATATTTGATTTCTTGTGAGTTGTCATTGCTGAAGGTGGTGTTAAGTGGTAAAATCTGCATAAGTAAGCGAGATAATTTGCAGGATATACGCTTCCTTCAAACGGAAAGCACGCACATGCGTGTGCCGCACCTGTCGCTTACAATCATCAACAATGCTATTCCCATATGTGCCTTTACATGCGCAAACCTCCATCATTTGTGGTCAGACTATAGTCAAGGTGTACCATAAATTTCTTTTCTCCCCAATTCAGTTCAGTACCTCCTCATTAGTTATGTGATGTACCCATCTATTCTTCAGCATTATTCTGTAGAAACACATTTCAAAAGCTTTTATTCTCTTGTCTGAACTCTTTACTGCCCATGTTTCACTTCTCTACGAAATGAACTCGTGCACATGAGACAAATATCTTCTGAAAAGACTTCCTAACACTTAAATCTAAATTCAGTGTTAACCAATTTATCTATTTCAGAAATACTTTTCTTGCCATTGACAGTCTACATTTTATGTCCTCTTTACTTCAGCCATCATCAATTATTTTGCTGCCCAAACAAAAAAAACTTGCTTACTACTGTAAGTATCCTGTTTCCTAGTCCAGTTTCCCCAGCATCACCTGATTTAATTTGACAGTATTCAATTATCCTTGTTCTGCTTTTGTTGATGTTCACCTTATATCCTCCTTTCAAGGCACTGTCTCTTTCGCTCAACTGCTCCGCCAAGTCCTTTACTGCCTGTGACAGGATTCCAATGTTATCGCAAACCTCAAAGTTTTTATTTATTCTCTGTGGAATTTAATTCCTACTCCAAATTTTTCTTTGGTTTCCTTTACTTTTTACTCAATATACAGACTACATAACATCAGGGATAGGCTACAACCCTCTATCACTTCCGTCTCAACCACTGCTTTCCTTTCATGCCCATTGGCTCTTATAACTGCCGTTTGGTTTCTGTACAAGTTGTAAATAGTCTTGTATTTTATCCTTGCTACCTCCAGAATTTCAAAGAGAGTATTCCATTCAAAATTGTCAAAAGCTTTCTCTAAGTCTACAAATGCTATAAATGTATGCCTGCCTTTCATTAATCTATCTTCTTTGAGAAGTTGTAGAGTCAGTATTACCTCATGGGTTCCTACATTTCTCCGGAATCCAAACTGATCTTCACCAAGGTTGGCTCATACTAGTATTTTCATCAGTCTGTAAAAAATTCATGTTAGTATTTTGCAACTGTGACTTATTAAGATGATAGTTTAGTGATTTTTCACACTTGTCTGCACCTGATTTCTTTGGAATTATTATATTTGTCTTGAAGTTTGAGGATATACATCTTGCTCATTAGATGGGAGAGTTTTGTCATGGCTGGCTCTCCCAAGGCTATCAATAGTTCTAACGGAATGTTGTCTACTCAGGGCCTTGTTTTGACTGAGGTCTTTCAGTGCTCTGTCAAATTCTTCATGCAGTATCATATCTCTCATCTCAGCCTGGATGAGGCAGTCTAAATAACAACCAGCCAGTTTAGTAACACAGCTGATGGTCACTCATGACTGACCATCAAAGTCAAGATGAATGTGAAAGATGTTATGCCTGTTTTTCCCTCTGGATAGCCTACAGATTCCTGATTAAGGAAGAGATTATAATGCTGTGTTCCTAGCTCATCACATATTTCAGTGGGAAGTCTTGAACTGAGAGACCTGCTCTTGTGTAATATAGCTTTGACAGCCATGTCTAAAACTGATTTCAAATCCTTTCTAATGCTTTTTGCTGCAAGCAGTATAGAAAGCAGAGTGTAATAATCAAGGTTTTTTTTTTTTTTTTTTCCTGGCAGTGTGATGTATGCTTTTATGGAACCTGTCATTGAAGGAGCATGACAAATTAATAGTCTTCCTGTGTCTGTTTATTACTTCAAAAATGTCTTTCCCTTTGGTAGTTAAGGGAATTGTCTCTGCAATTGACAGTTCAACTATGTTTCCTTCATCAATGAAATGAGTGAAAGAAATGAGCTGAGCAAGTTTACTTATATCACTAGGTTCATCCAGTTGAATTGCAAACATTAAATTTGTTTCGCCAACTTGTTATTTAACAGAATGTTCAATGTTTCTTGTTTCCACTGTAGTGTTGTGGTTTTTTGGAAAGTTTTTCTCCACACTCTGGTGTAGGGCAGTCTTCATGTCCATACCACATGAACTCCATTTTTAATTATTCTTCCTTCATAAAGCCTCATTTTGAGTCATTGCTACCGAATGATGGTATGTATCAAACAGTGGTTTGAGACGCACTATATGATTGTTGCTCTGTATGTACTGAAGTTACTTGACCAACGCTCTGCAATTGATGTTCGATAAATTACCTGAAGATCTCTTTAAGTCAATAAATTTATCAGTTTCTGATGACTTCTATGAACTGTATTCCAGCTCTGGGCCAATATGTCCCAGGATACAAGTCTAGACCAGGATTCTACAGTATTATAAATAATCTGACAGGTATAATCTGGATTGAGACATCATAGAGCAGTGCCAGTATGCCCTGGTTGCCATGTTCGATCCCCGTCCCAGATCACGTAAGAAACAGATTGACCGTCCTTACGGCGGAACAGGCAACCGTAAAAATAGTTTTCCCGTTGGTCAACAGATGTCGCAGGCGACGCTACAATGCTAACTGACCTGTCCATGTAGCGGAATTGGCAACGCTGTATCTTCGGTGACGTGAATGACGCTGATTTGCGTTCGGCTAGAGCGCTGCGCGCGAAATGCATTCGTCACACAGCTGACTGTAGCTCATGATCGGCTGTGGTTTTTCCCGAGAATCGAAGAATCTAGATTATCTCCTGTAATTCTACAAACCAAGTTTATTTCTTCTGTAGGGATACTTCTCACAATCATATGCGAAATGAAATAAATGAAAAATAACACACAAACATTTCTCGCGAGTTACTGTTTCAATGCAGACTGTATTGCTGTCGCATAGGTTTTACACTCGCCTTCCATGCCGTCTATTTCCTCTTTGCTATACAGCTCTTCTGATATGGATTATGGTGGAAAAAAAGATCTCCACGTGCAAGTTAACACTAGAAAGTTTTCAAAATCCGCACTCGGTTATGATGCGAATTAAGGCTGAACATATTTCAATGACAGTCATTTCATATTTAAATTCTTTTACTTTGCATGTAACTTATCGTTAATGATATAAGAGTGGCAGCAAACGCGGTACTATACAAGTGAAAGCGTGTTTTTTCGAGCGTATTTTGGCGGTGTCAACTTTGAAGAGCCACAGACGGCAAACCATAATTATGTTAAAAATTTACTTTGTACAGTTTAAATATAACCCGCAAATATTCGCAACAGACGTACGCTTTTATCTGCAACACAGTTATTACTGGGGATATCCGCACTCGCGCAGACCTGTTACTATAAGTAGTGTTGTTTTCGAGTGAAAGCTGTGTGAGGATTATTAGCGCACAGATAAAAAAATTAAAATAGGCAGCGTCTATAGTTTGCATGCTATGCTCGTTCTCTTCTATTCTCCTCCCTTCATTCCAGTATAAACGCTTGTTCACAGGTATAAACGAATGGCCATGAACATTGGCGAATTATCTATGTATACTCGTTTGCAACAGTGTAAACGAGATTTTACACTCGTTCCCTTCGTTCGCTCTAGTATATACCAGGATTTAGAGGGACCAATGACCTAGCATTTAGATGACGGCTATTATTCATTTATTTCACTGTTGCGATTTCAGCTCTAGAGCCATTTTCAAGTACCAAGGGAAAGGTCTGGTAAGGTAATGCTTCTTAAATTGTTTACCAAATGTTACCACAGTACGCTTTGCATTTTGTTATCCATATCTTATATTTGTTTCAGTTTTCACATACACACAAAAATGCCTCTATAGCCAAAATTATGATAGTGAAGTGAGTAAACAGTTTAAAAAAGTCCAAATGGCAGAAAAGATTTCATTTAAAAATTATATGATATGATTCTTGTACAGGAAGGGCTGCCACATTATATCAGAATATAAGATCGACAAAATTTAGATAGGATTGAATGCGTAGGGCTCTTTATTAATTCTTACTCGTAACTAATTTATTGCTTTACCTGAATTTAAAATCCACTCCCGTGACCTTTCTTTATCTTTGACGGGAAATCTGAACGTTTTTAGTTCAGGATTTGTCTGTCTACTCCTTCCACAGTTGATGTACTCACAGGCCCTCGGCATGACGACTCGATCCACTACCACTGGTATGTCAGAAACAGCTGTACTTCACAGACGCCAAGCTGCACGCGTTCGGACCATGTTGCCACATATTTCACAGAACGGAGTGCCATCTAGTGGTTGGTGCCACAAGTAAGGGTGTGACGCTGTTGCCTCCTGGTGGCCATTCCCTGACAAGGGTTGCATGCTAGACCAAGCGATTGGGCAATCTGTTTCTTACAGGATCTAGGTCCCCGTCTTGTATTCCAGGTCAGCCATCTTGGATTTTGATATCACAGCTTGTGCTCATATTCCAAGTCTCGGATTGTGACGTTGTAGAGCCAGGGCCAGTATTCCAAGCCAACCACCTTGACAATGCATCATCTTGCGTTTTCTGCTAATTTATACTAGAACAAAAGACCTACTTTCAGAGGAAACACATTAGTGCAATTAGGCTACTTTTTAATTTCCTGTGAAATTTGAATTTCTTGCCATTGCTTATATAGGGCAATCAGCCTTTGTCAGGGAGAGGGGGGAAGGGGGGGGGGCGTTGGGGGGAGTTGGGGGGAGGGGTGAATTCCATGACTCTTCAATGATGACATCAACAATGTATTTGATGAGGTCATCAATGATGATGTCTTTGATCCCATCCTCAGTGACATCAGTGACCTACTTTGCACCAGAAATGGCCTAGAATATCTAGTAATAATGTACTAATAAATAAATAAATGTACTTTTACTATCTTCTAATTGTATATCACTATGTAATGTGATATTCTAATTACATAATCAACAAAATTTACCTAACTGTACACACATACATAGGTGTACTCATGCCTATATTCCCTTTTGTAGTTTTGATTAAAAGAGTTTAATATAGAAGAATATCTACTTATTTCTTTTACATAAGTCATAAATTGGTAAAAATATTGAGACTAATGACAGTTAAACTACTGATGCTATAGAATCACTAAAGAGCCAAACAGATGGCTTGTGCAGCTATATAAGGATTGAAATGTCCCTTGCAGATTTGTTTTTACTCAAGTGACATCCAGTGACTAGTCTTCATTAGAAGTCACTGAGCTCTCCTGATTGTGCCATTCTAGTGTCACTGCTTCTCTACTGACAACATAATGCTCTTCATTTCTTTTATGCTGTTGAGGCTGCCTCTCATGTTACGTAGTGGTGAACTCTGCATTACATAGTTGTGTCTGAAGGTAATGCGACTATGAGAGTTCTGGCACAGTGGTTTATGACCTATCATTTTTTTATCTTCCCCCTCCAACTCCCTTGATTTATGAGCCCCTCCCATCCTGCTCCCCATCTCTCAAAGCCAATTGCAGTACACATAAATAATGGCTGTTATCCTACCGGTTGGGCACTTGCATGGATGATGTTATTTATGCATGTATTGATGAAATGAATTCATCTAACCAAATTTACATCATCTGCCTCTCTGAACATCAAGTGACCACTGGTATAGATATGTTAGACATTTCAGGATTTAAGCTAGCTTCCTACTTCTGCAAAGTAGATATGGATGGAGGAGGAGTTGCCACATTGATTAAAAACTGGCATAAATTCAAGACCATTGACATTAATAAATTCTGTTTAGAGCAGCATCTAGAAGCATGTGCAACAGAAGTAGAGTTCCATAACAGATCCTATATAATAGTATTTATCTACCAAGCACCCGCAGGAAATTATAATCTATTCATAAATCATCTAGAAGCTCTTTTGGGTTATTTAACAGAAAGAAACAATCAAATTTTGATTGCTGGTGACTTTAATACAGATTTTCTAATACAATATTCCAGTAAACATTTACTGCAGTTAGTAATGTTGTCTTTCAATCTAACTCACACTGTAAACTTTCCAACTAGGATCACGAAATCCTCAAGGACAGCCATTGATAACATTTTTATAGACAAATCAAAGGAACAATATCATATCATAAAACCTGTAATAAATGGACTATCAGATCATGACATGCAGCTCCTTGTTTTAGATGTAAATTCTAAGCAGATTATCAAGACTGCTAAATCTGAGTACAGGAGAGTAGTCAATCAACCAAAAATTGAGTGTTTTAGAAAACTGCTCAAAGATATGAACTGGAAAGATGTCTATAGTGCTCATGACATGAATGAAAAATGTAACACATTCATGAACAATGTCAGTACCATGTTTGAAAACTGTTTACCTCTAAAAGTTCCTCAAATTAAACAGAAGTCTATAATAAAACCATGGATTACACAAGGAATAAAGATTTCCTGTAAGACAAAAAGGAAAATGTATCTGTCGACCAAGAATAGCTCCAATGCTGATGATTTAGCTAAATACAAGGAATACTGTAAAATATTAAAAAAAGTAATTCAGACATCTAAACAAATGCACAACGAGAAGAAGACAGCAATGTCAGGGAACAAAATAAAAACAATATGGGATATAGTGAAAGAGGAGACTGGTAGAACCAGAAAGGAACAGGAGCAAATAGCATTAAGGGTAGATGACACATTAGTAACCGACGGGCATAGTGTGGCAAATCTATTTAACAAGTACTTTATATCTATTACTGATGGAATGGGATTGTCAGGATCAGTTAATAATGCCCTTGAATATCTGAAACTAGCCTTTACAAATAGCTTCAGGTACATGAATATGTCACTCACTTCACCAAAAGAAATAACTTCCATAATAAACTCTTTAAAAACAAAGCATTCTAATGGTTATGATGAAATATCAACAAAGATAATTAAGGCATGTTCTTGTGAGTTTAGTACAATTCTAAGTTACTTGTGTAACCAATCAATTATAAGTGGGAAATTTCCTGACTTTCTAAAATATGCAGATGTTAAGCCTCTATTCAAGAATGGGGATAAAGAGATGCCATCAAACTACAGACCGATTTCGCTTTTGTCAGCATTGTCAAAAATTTTGAAAAAGTAATGTACAGGCAGCTTCTCAACCATCTGACCACAAATAACATATTCTCAAGAACACAGTTTGGATTTCTGAAGGGTTCTGATAATGAGAATGCTATTTACACCTACAGTGAAAATGTACTTAATTCATTAAATATTAAATTACATGGAGCAGGTATTTTCTATGATTTGTCAAAGGCATTTGATTGTGTGAACCACAACATCCTTTTAAATAAATTAGAATTCTATGGTGTCACAGGCAGTGTTGCAAAATGGTTCAAGTCAGACCTTGCTAACAGGAAACAAAGGGTGTCAGTGCAAGGGACTAGTGAATTAAGTCATCAGACATCATCAGAATGGGAAGAAATAACATGTGGTGTCCCATAAGGATCCATTTTAGGGCCATTGCTTTTTCTTGTGTACATTAATGATCTCTCATCAGTTACACTGCCAGAAGCAGAGTTTGTTTTGTTTGCAGATGACACAAGTATTGCAATAGTATGTCGAGTGTAGGTCTAGAAAGATCTGCTAATGATATTTTCATGGATATTAATAAATGGTTTAAAGCCAACTCACTGACATTAAACTTCGAAAAGACTCACTATATGCAATTAAGAACGTGTAAGAGGTTTCCATCCAGCATATGCATAAAGTATGAAGAAGAGCAGATAGAAGAGGTTGACAGTCTTAAATTCCTGGGATTACAACTTGATAATAAATTCAGCTGGGGGGAGCACATCACAGAACTGCAGAAACGCCTTAACAAATCTGTATTTGCAATTCGAGTGTTAACAGACATAGGCGACATAAAAATGAAAACTTTTGCATACTTTGCCTACTTTCATTCCATAATGTCATATGGTATAATATTTTGGGGTAACTATTCAAGTCAAACAAATGTTTCCAGAGTCCAAAAGCGTGTAATACGTATTACTTGTGGAGTAAATTCACAGACGTCCTGTAGAAACCTCTTCAAAGTACTGGGTATACTAATTACTGCCTCTCAGTATACCTATTTACTTCTTAATGAAAGTTGTCCTTAATAATATATCTCTTTTTCCAACAAACAGCTCAGTTCATACATACAATACCAGGAACAAAAATGATCTGCACAAGGACTTAAAAGCACTTACATTAGTTCAAAATGTCGTCCACTACTCAGGAACACTCATCTTCAATAATTTGCCAGCAAACATAAAACATTTATTTACAAATAAAGATCAGTTTAAAACAAGCCTAAAAGACTTACTAGTGGCCAACTGCTTCTACTCCATTGACGAATTTTTTAATGGAAACAAATGATGTATATACTCATACTATTAGTAATGTTATTTCAGCTTAAAAAATGATGTATTGTATATACTCATACTATTAGTATTGTTATTTCAGCTTGAAAAAGAAAGTGACATGTTCCACAATCACGAGGATCTCCTCAGTACGGATCTATGGAACGAAAAACTAATCTAATCTAATCTATGCCCATTGAGGAAGGCAACGGCAAACCACCTCCACTAGGACCTTGCCTAGTACGGCGGAGCGGGTTTCCCGCATTGTCCCCTATGCTCCTCGGAGTATGGAATGTCATCATCATCATCATCTTTATTGCTATAGTCTTGTATTAAATTCTTAAAGACATTAGGAGTAATCCATGAGTCATAGGGACAGTACAAACATTATGAGACTGGACATGCACTAACACCGTTAAGGTGTTGTTTGGAAGCATTAGACAAAGAAATATCTTCTTCAGGAACATTTAGATGAATACTGCTAGTTTAAGGGCATTCTGACGGTGTTTTATGTAATTTGAAGCTTGTATAAAATTAGTTGGAGAAATCTGCAAGAGCTGTCAGTTAAGTGTAGGTGGGTATGGTGTTTGTTGATTTCTGTTCCTTTTTTTCAGTAGGAGCTTTGGTAGTCTTGGTTAGTTGGATGGGAAGTTTTTGGCTGGCTTGATTCGGGAGGTTGGTTGGGGTGGCTTCAGGGGAGGGGAGGGGGTGGTTATGCAGTGTGTTATTTGTGTGGGTTTGGATGGAATGGGAGGTGTTTCATGCACAGCATTTCGTTTTCTTAATTGCTGTGTTTACCATCAGTTTGCATTTTATAAATTGGGTCATTGTCTGAGATATTTTGATTGTCATTATATTTCATTTTTTATAATTTTATTTACGTCAGTTTGGACATATCACTCATCTGGAATTACCTATTTGATAAGTTTTATTTTTGTAAGTAATCTACTTTTCTTATGTTTTAAGAAGTTTTTCTGTTGTTATACTGATGTTTTACAATCTGTTACATACCTGAATATTTTTGATACTGCATTTTGTTAGATTGTGTTGTATTATGTTAGTTTTCTTAGGACTAGTTTTTTGGTATCATTCTCTGTAGTTTAGCTGTACAGGGCTTTCATAGTTGTCAGCTCCAAGTTTGTTATTTATTGTGTTTTTGCTATAGTACAAAGAGTGATACCGAAACATTACTATCTTGAAATAACAACAAACATCTAACAAAAATCATGGAAAATGACAGAATGTGGAATTGCCATTCAGAACTGACCTATATATTTCAAACGGATAGAGCGATACAAAAATTAAAATCCTAAAAGAAAGCACTATACACAACTACAGAAAAAAACGTGGAAAATAACAACCTTTGCAATCAACAAATAGAATTGACCTATATAGGTAAATTCTAGTGTTTGATTCCAAGTTTTGTTATTTTTTGTGAGTTTTTGGTATGTATGTCGTGTGATTTCTTTTAGTATTTCTGTACTGATTTTCTGCTATTTCCTGTTAGTCGTTTTTGAATTTTGTATGTGTTGTAATTTATCTGTTCTTGCCGTTGTTGTGTTAGCTCTGTTTGTCCTCACCCAAAAACCCCACTTCCTTATGTTAGTTCCATTAGGTTCAATATTTATCGTTAAAAATTACCGTGATTCCACAGCATGAGTTTACAATATGAAATACTGTAGTGGACGTTAAAAGTAGTCTGTCGTTTTAGTTCAGGCAAATTCACACTTGCCATCACATCATGTCACGTCAAAACATTCCACAATTCATTTCAAGTGGCAGCTTTCACATAGGCTGCCAATGTCACATCACGTCACCATTAAGGTTTCTCGGTAACAAATTTTTGACAGTGGAATTGGTGGACAGAAATCTATTGTTGTGTACTAACATTGGAAATTAACCTATTTTCCCCATGGTCTCTCATTTTAGAGAATGTACATTAAGCTTTTGTGTTTTATTAATATTTATTTATTTATTTTGCTCTGCTTTGGACCCTGTGTATATTAAGTTGTAAGTGTGCAGTATATACTTACTTTTGTAACTATTCATTTAAGTGACATATATTTGCAAGTTGTGAAACAAGTAGATAAAAAGATTTTCCATTTGGTATCTTTTGTACACTTGGCAATATGTCATGTCAAAACATTCCAAAATGCATTCCAAATGACAGCATTCATATAGGCTTTCAACAGGTTTCATATAGGCTTGCAACGGGTCTTCATGTCTCATCGCCATCAAGGTTTTTAAGGATGAAAGTTTTGACAGTGTTGCCATCTGCTGAGGAAGTATACCTATTTTTGCCACACTTACTCATTTTGTATTAGTGTCTTTTTTTATCTTTATATTATTTTGCTTTGTTTTTGTGCCAAACTGCAATGGTTCCTTAATGACTTGCATACTGAAGGCCAATTCATACTAGACCTCATGTCATGATCAATGTCAGGGTGTTTTCACACTGTAGTCACATGACATCACTTCACTTAGCCCCATACCAAATGGTGATATAATCTGCGATCCAAAAAGTCGAAGTATGATACTGGAATTGAGAAACTAATAATGATAAAGTTTATTAATAGCCAAAGCAATCTTCATAAGTGGTGTTCTTGACCATTTTTGTATGTTAAATTGCCGAGAAGTGAAAAATCATTTCAAAACATTGACACTTTTTTGCTTGTGAAAATACATACGTTCAAACACATCAAATGGCATTTATAAGGGAATACATAGAGCCTGTTGACCTTATTGATTACCTTTAAGCAACTATATTTTTTGTTTCAATACAGCTTACTTTTTCACTTAATAAAAGGTTGTAGTGACTCAGGCATTGATTACCTGAGCAGACTCTTTGGTCAGCAGTGTAGAGCTATACTATGCCCAGTGGCAGCTCATGAGTGTACATTCTGGGTGTTCACAAATTTTTAGATTTGAATAAATTTTAGAGATCGAAATTAACAGCATCTACTGTACAACAGTTGTGCTAATCAACAAGTTTATGTAACTACAGAAACTGCAAACAGCAAAACAACAACAACAACAGTAATAATAATAACAAGAAGAAGAAGATGCATAACTTGTCCCACAAAAGAAAGAATTGTTTTCGTGGAATTTTGTTGTTTCGTATATAATTGAGTACTGTTTAGGACAAAAACAAAATAATCTGTAAGCTTTCGCCACTCTCCATTGCACATTTTTGTGTTAGTTGGCGTTTTTGTCCTTTCCCATTTTTTTGGACAAATGTACAAGATTCCCAACAGATATATTAGTTCAAGAATTTACTTCTGCACCCACACAACAACGTGTGCTAAGTAAACACTTCCATGATAAACGTTCGCTTGTAGTCAAGCTTATTTGAGTCTGTCACTCTCTCAATCAATGTGTTTGTTCTCGGAGGTCCTAGTTCCTTTCTGGCTAACTTTTCCTAGTAATTTACTTTTCTGTTCCTAGAATGAGATTTTCACTCCGCAGTGGAGTGTGCACTGATATGAAACTTCCTGGCAGATTAAAGATGTGTGCTGGACCGAAACTCGAATTCGGGACCTTCACCTTTCACAGGCAAGTGCTGTACTGACTGAGCTACCTGAGGACACAACTTTACTTTTGTCTTAGCATTTAAACTAGTTTCAACATGTAAATTATAGAGTGCAGCAATCAGTCATCCTTTTTAGATTTTATTATGTAAATCTAGATTTTGGCTAGTAGCTAGCCATTCTCAATGCACTATTTTCTATTGTCAATGCATGTAAGTCCCTCTTGTTTCGGCCTTCCGAATGGAAGGTAACATGATGAAGTTCCAACATAGTTCTTGTTTACATTGTACACAAAAGCTGATTCCCGCATGGTAAACAACCACTTCCAAAAACAAAGTACCATTTGAGGAACT
This sequence comes from Schistocerca cancellata, assembly GCF_023864275.1. Taxonomy (NCBI): domain Eukaryota; kingdom Metazoa; phylum Arthropoda; class Insecta; order Orthoptera; family Acrididae; genus Schistocerca; species Schistocerca cancellata. The sequence goes on along the minus strand of NC_064626.1, from coordinate 632,783,182 downwards.
GATTAAACTCAACATGGTCACATGACCAGAATACAAATGCGGTGCTGAGATCCATAAGGGTCTAAAGGATACTGCCATCGATCCCACATTTAAGTGAATACCAGAGCAACCACTGATACAGCTTTTCGTGAATTTTCATAAATTTAATGTGGGCCTACAGCATAGACCTCTTACCGTAAGCTCAACAGATTTCAGAAGCATGAACAAATACTATAATCTCACAAATGGTGGTGATGTGCTTTAGACCCTTACGATCCTCTGTGCCTGAAATGGTCACTGCATGATACAATTCTTAACTTAATGTACTATAACTCGTGTAGAAAACCACAAAATAGGTTTACTATCAGTACATCTTTAACATATACTGACATTCGATTTAATTTTACTGCAGTATACAGTGAGTGAATTAGCGTATCTGATGAGTGTGCTATCATCTAGCAGGATTTATGCTGAGCAAATGGGGATAAAAGTTTGCCACAGTGTGCTACCAGCTGGTGGCACTGACTTAAACTTCTAGTTGAATGGCAAGGGCTAGCTGTGCACATCAGAACCATGCACATTGTTTATCAAATCCGCATGTATTTGGTCCATAAGGCAATTACATTACACGAGCTGCACACGAGCAAAAGTTCCTTAAAATGTGCTCACGACCCTGACGCCAAGTCTCATGTAATCTGGAGGGGCAGTAGGACGGTAGATTTAAGCGCCGTATCTTTTCGATTGCAGCATCTGTGTTATGTTTAACAGCAATCAAAGAAAAATTACCAATAAATCCACAAGGTATCAAAAGTTAGGGTGTTCATGTGCTCTTCACTCTCTGCCTACATTATTTGTTATGAGTTTCCCTATCCATATCCTTTCCATATTGGTGACCCCTTGACGAACGTCTGCTACTGATTGCTCAGCATACTTTGTCTCATCACCTATGCACCAACAATGGAGCCATCACACATTTACAGTTCTGGCGAAACCCATGTGCAAGGAAATGGCTCTCCTAGTGTTTAGTTTAGTGCAACGAATCAATGGGAGCAATCTACATTTTCTGTGAAATGCAAAAACAATGCTTTTCTTTGACGTGCTGCTGGTTGGAACAATGACCCTTGTGTAAATGAACAATGCTTAGTGAGTGCCAACATTCTGCACGGTTTCAGTGATGAGTGTAACACGCTTTCCTGCCAACAAGACACCACTCATCGGACTGCCACAGACAGACATATGAATTTATTGCACCAGCCGCATCATAAACATTTCCACCGAACCTTTTCGTGATGTCATGCAGAGCCTGGCTTGTGGAGCTACATGAAATTTTCCTTCATGCCTCATTTGAACCAGGGTAGCAGCATCTGCCGTTGCTCTCCTACCTCCCTTGTCACCACATCCATGCCAAAATTTCTGAGGAATTTTTATTTGACTGGGAACCCACCACAGACTACCAGTCTTTTGCCCAGAACAACTGGCAATCTGGTTTGCTATCATTAAGGGTATTATGTACACCTATAGCAATTTTCATGACAACTCCAAGCATGTTACACTACTGAGCCACATAGGCGAATATGCTGACATAATCAGTGAAATCATTCAGGCACCTCTGGCTGTTAACAAGAAAAAGTCCACAGTTTCTGGTCTAGTGGCTAGTGTTGCTGCCTCTGGATAATGGGGTCCTGTGTTCGATTCCCGGCCAGGTCAGATATTTTCTCTGCCCAGGGACTGGGTCTCTGTGTTTTCCTCGTCATCTCAGCATCACTCGGGAAGTGCCGAGTCTAAAAATGGAAAGATCTGGAACTTGTACAGGCGCTGAAGACTGCGATGTTGAGTGCCCCACAAACTGACATTATCATCAACAAGAAAAAACATAGTGAAAGCAGTTTACTTCACTGGTTAGCCTGGACACCAGAACAACAACGACACAACGTCATTTACAATGAGTGACTAGGCACCAAGATGCCTTTTCAACTCATTCCTCATTTCAGACCATGCAATATGGACTCTGTGGATTGTCAGGTTTTGACACAATTACAGATGACTATGATCTCACATGAAAACGAATCGATACAATGGAAACTATTTTTGGCTGACAGACCTTTAGCCATGTTTCAGAGCCAACAACACATGGATTTCTCGAACAAAAATTACCATTGTCAGCCAGCCTTGGATAACATTGCAGCAAGCAGCTGCAGGTACCCGAGTTGCCCAGAGTGAGCGAGCATGCAGCTGAGGATTACGTCACCTAGTCACCGTGAGAGCAGTGAACTTCAGCCAGTCAAAACAAACATGCTCCCAGCTGCCAACAACATTCGGTAGCTGGGCAGACAGATTTGGGAATGCCTCTGTTGGTTTCATGTATGCTTTGATGACAAGGTGTGCAACAGCACGGTACCTTGTGCTCACACAAGAGCAAGACACAACACAGTTTGCTTCACAATACAGGTTGCCTACAACCACAACCTGTGGGATAAACTACTTTTGCCCCAATTACACATGCCAGAAACAGAGTATGTGCTATATCGTTCACACAGTCAAGATTTTCTCATCAACATCACGTCAGAAGTAAGTACTCTGCCAATGAGGAGAGTGGACTATGCCAGCTATCCAACTTTGTGTTGCACATCATTCTTCCATTGCATTTTATGATTCAACATCTTAGGTTGTGGATCTTGGGTTGAAGGACATGCTCCTGTGGCAGTTTTTAGACGCCAATGACAGAGAGGATGTACCTAGAATGGATTTCTATCATTCTCCTAACTTGGCATGAGGAAATCTTCTACGTCACAACAGTGGAGAGTGTGTTACTGGCATCATTGGCACACCACCGCCATTTGAACAACTGCCTTCAACACGTACCATCTTGCAGCCATCTCATCCTGTCAATGCACATGATAACCTCTGGCAGATCCTCCAAGACTGCCAGGAGTTGGAGTTTTAGTTAAATGAGCACAGTTCTGCAAATTCTTACTTGTAACACGTCACACACAATTGGTCACATCATTCCGATTTCATCATCATAAAGACAGCACACACTGAGATTCAGCTCCAGTACCATCCCTGACACAATCAACCCAGCGATTTTTCTTGTTGTGCCTGCACATCCCCCCATTTGTGACTTCCCCAGCCGACAGGTCACTTTAGTGATGTTACAACAGAGTTTTATTCATCACAGAACTGTATTTAAGCATAACGTTAATGCCACAGCGAGCCCCCAGTTCACAACAAAATGCAATGATTAGTCCCAGATAGACTCTGTGCTACCAAGTCAACTATAAACAGATTATTACAGGGTGGAATTCCTCTACAGTCTACAACAGCACCATCTTCAACACATCAAAAGACTGCTGCCCACAGGATTTTGACATTTAGATTATACTGAACAGTTTTTGATCTATGCCCAAAATCTTCATAGTGTAGAAAATGTCATCTTTGATCATCTCTCCCAGGTAATGGCACTCTCAGTGGATACTGATTATGATGAGTTGACCAAGGCACAACTACAGGACATAAAATTGTGATCTCCTACACATCACCACAACCGACTTGCGAAAAAGATGTCACACTGTACTTGGTTCATCAGCTCAAATTTTATGTGACATGTTATGGAGACGCCCTAGAACCCTCGTCCCATTCATTATACAGAAGACTATTTTCGATTGACTGCATGGGTTGTTAACTAGACTCGTCATGGGCTACTTTGTAGGGCTAATTGTCAAACATGAAACTTCCTGGCAGATTAAAACTGTATGCCCGACCGAGACTCGAACTCGGAACCTTTGCCTTTCGCGGGAAGTGCTCTACCAACTGAGCTACCGAAGCACGACTCACGCCCGGTACACACAGCTTTACTTCTGCCAGTACCTCGTCTCCTACCTTCCAAACTTTACAGAAGCTCTCCTGCGAACCTTGCAGAACTAGCACTCCTGAAAGAAAGGATATTGCGGAGACATGGCTTAGCCACAGCCTGAGGGATGTTTCCAGTATGAGATTTTCACTCTGCAGCGGAGTGTGCGCTGATATGAAACTTCCTGGCAGATTAAAACTGTGTGCCCGACCGAGACTCGAACTCGGGACCTTTGCCTTTCGCGGGAAGTGCTCTACCAACTGAGCTACCGAAGCACGACTCACGCCCGGTACACACAGCTTTACTTCTGCCAGTACCTCGTCTCCTACCTTCCAAACTTTACAGAAGCTCTCCTGCGAACCTTGCAGAACTAGCACTCCTAAAAGAAAGGATATTGCGGAGACATGGCTTAGCCACAGCCTGGGGGATGTTTCCAGAATGAGATTTTCACTCTGCAGCGGAGTGTGCGCTGATATGAAACTTCCTGGCAGATTAAAACTGTGTGCCCGACCGAGACTCGAACTCGGGACCTTTGCCTTTCGTGGGCAAGTGCTCTACCAACTGAGCTACCGAAGCACGACTCACGCCCGGTACACACAGTTTTACTTCTGCCAGTACCTCGTCTCCTACCTTCCAAACTTTAAAGAAGCTCTCCTGCGAACCTTGCAGAACTAGCACTCCTGAAAGAAAGGATATTGCGGAGACATGGCTTAGCCACAGCCTGGGGGATGTTTCCAGAATGAGATTTTCACTCTGCAGCGGAGTGTGCGCTGATATGAAACTTTATAAAATAAATAAAATAAAAAATATTATTTGAATATTAATTATTCTATCTGTATGATGGTGATTGTGATTGTATTAAATATTTGCTTATCTGGAACGTGGACGTTTAATTATTCGGTATCAGACGCTTGACAATGGCTTTCTCATAAAGGCAATGTTACTCGTAGTTGACCGTGAAATAAAACTGAAATAATCGGACTTCGTAAATAAATCGTTTCCAAAGACTGCTGCGGTAGGTGCGGACTCATAATCTAAATCTCAATATTTCAATAATTTGCCAGCCATGCCAATGCGTCGTACAGAGGTGATTGTCTACTAAACATAAAAAAATTACACAGTTAGTTAAATCAGATATATTCAATGAATAAGCCTACAGTTCATAATCCTACTTACTTTTATAAATATAAATTCTTTACAGAATCGAGTGCCTAGTCTGGCGGTGTGCCAGACAATAGAATAAAAATACGTGCTTCTCGCACCACTTCTACCAGAGCTCTCCCTTTTCTTAATCAAACATAAGAGTAACGTAATTGTGCTTTTGTTTTATCAGCGACACAGCGCTGCAGTTGTGTGCCATAGGCTTTATTTATTTGTCACTGATTATTTATTTAATTAATATTTCGCGTTTCCGAGGAAACTCACGCTCGGCATGCAAATGTGCCTTTATATTGCCCCCTGAATTGCGAGGCGAAAGGACACACCTGCAGGCGAGCAATTCACCTAAAGGCACAAGAAAATCTAAGTTATCTACAACTATTTACATGACTTACATTATACACATTATATACAAAATTTGAATGACGCGGGTGCGCCGTAAAAGTTCTTATGTTGGCAGATAGAGTGCGCGCATGCACAGAAGCGTCTGTGTGACTCCGGCACTGACGTTAAATCGTACAGTTAGATCACGCGGCACAGTATTGCAGTTCATATTGTTCGTGTGCGCGTGTTTCTCAGTCGTTGCACATAGAAAATATTCAACCAAGATTACATATGAAAACTACATTCTATGACAGGTAACTTAGTTTTAAATTTACAATATTTGTTATCACACAATACAACTTAGATTGTTGAATGTTCTTAGTTACATAGTATTGTTTTGAAATACTTCAAAGAAAAATGTCCGTATGTTTCAGGTGCGTTGACACATCGTGTCGTTATTACAGTTCATATTCATCTGCTGCACAATAATTTTTTTACAGGTTAGTATCGTCGTGGTAAAGTTTTTTTGATCACAGTAACATCGTTGTATAACAACGTGATTAATACATAAGCGTGTCCATTTCCCATTTCCATTATAGTCGTTGTGATGCAGTTCGTTGTGACTAAAGGCATTGCTCATTACAGATCAGACGTGACCCGTCGAGTAATTGGTCCACGTGCAGTTCGTTTTTTTTTACATTCCGTGGAAGCTTGGTTGCAGAACCTCGGACGGCACATAGCTGGCGTCGATCCTTGGACAGTCCAGGTAAGAGTGTCCGTCACATTTCGAGAACATTTCATTCCCTGAAGTTCCAACCAAAATTCTTCCACCTGTCGTGTTGTTTTCTAGACAGGCACTTTGTGTCCATTTAATCCAGTTAACATCTTGAAGTTAGGTACTGTAGTAATGTCACTAGACGATGCACGAATTATGCCCTTCACATTTTCAGTTTTTTGCTGAATATAGCTCACCTAAATGTTCGTAGTTATTAATCAAAGAAATCATTCATCGCGTTTACATAGATACTCTGCATAATGAATGGCATTAAGCGTTTCTTTCACATAGGTTTCTGCGTAGTTGCAGAGTTAGTAATGTTCGTTAATGTCTGTGAACAGAGGTTCACTATGCAATGTCTTTTTGGCACTCGTTTTGTTCAAATTTTTACATAGTAACAGTTACATGATACATCAGTTAAAAAAATAAGTAATTATACATACACACGTCACATATTTTCTTAGCATAAACATAATACAGTTGCACATAAACATGTTTGCATCATCATTACATAGCTATAGGTTATTACATTGTGTCACGTGATGTCATCTGAAATTAAGATAGGTTAGACACAACATTCATTACATCAGTAGGCAAGACCAGGCGTTTTCACTACTCAATAAATATTCAAAATAGTAAGAGAGAGAAAATGTTCGATTCCTCGCGTTTTGTGCGTGTGTGTAGAGTGTCTGTGTGGCCTTGACTACTGATAGATGCTTTTCGTGTTGAGAGATGTGCGTCTAATCTATTTCTCAAAGTAAAAGATCGCTTCACAGATGACGTCTGTCGGTTCGTCAGGTGTCATACCAAGTCAGTGGTACCTACAATAACAAATGTTCCGTGAAAAATTAATATATCATTCACTGCTACGTAATCATACATTTTATTTTGATATTCCGTCTTCCAGGTGGTGGCGCGCGCTGAAAGAAGAGTTCTTCTGCCTTCAACTGCGACTCTGGAACCGCTGAAATGAAAATTTCTACACTACTTATTATCTGTGTTGTAACAACAGAGTTTTTCGAGTTGCTTAGCAATATTTTGATGGGTATGACTTTGACATTATTCAGCATGAAATGCTCTAAGATCTCGGTGTGCGTATTTTTCTAAAATTCTTTGAAGTGTGTCAACGTGTTCCTTCCAAGACTGTGTAGCTATCAGTATATCATCTACATAGTGTGTGACTGTCTCAACTAAATCGTCGCCAAGCACGGTATCCAGGGCTGTAATGAATACCCCAGAGCTGACATTCAGTCCGAAAGGTAGAACACAAAACTGATAGGTTCGCCCCCCGAACATAAATGCAGTATATTTCCGTGAATCAAGAGTGATACCCACCTGCCAAAACGAATTAGCGAGATCTATTGTGGAAAAATATTTTGCATCTAGAAATTTCTGTAATTGCTCTTCTAAATTTTCGGGTTTTGTGTGAACCGGTAAAATTATTTCATTAATTGCTCGTGCGTCTAACACTAACCTAATGCTTCCATTTGATTTTTTGACAACAAGTAGAGGACTACAATAAGGTGAGGTGGATGGTTCAATGACCTTCCAGTCTAACATTTGTTTTAATTCTTGCCACACAGCAGGTCGCTGAGATAACGGTACGTTATATGTCTTGTGGTAGAAGATTTTGTGAGGCTTAACTTCAATCTTGTACACATACGTGTTGATAACACCTAATCGTTTGGTAAAAACTTGTAAATATTTGGATAACACTTCCTGTAGTTTTATACGTTCATGTACACTGAGAGCTGTAGCTTCACTTATCTTATGATCAAGCAATGTTTTCAAGTCCAATAGCTCTGTGTCAGATGAGTGTGTTTGCATATCTTGAATGTCATTGTCAAGTACTAACTGAACCTTGTACCCTGTTCAGTGTTTGTCATGCTTTAGAGTTCTCCTGTCCAAATCAATAATAATTACACTGCCTTTATCATTTAAAATACATTTACCTTTGGAGAAGTCTATAATGGAGTCCTTCTCGCTCATAATATCTATTCCTAATATGCAATTTGTCGCAAGGTTTTGTACAACCAGGAATGGCCATTGTACGGTTCCATTACCTATTTTAATGTTTACAAAAACTTGCTTCGTAACCCTACATGTCTTATTACCTAGTGCAGTAGTTATTTTACAGTTTTGGGCAGGAAACTCAGGCACAGGTTCCAATTCACACATCTTTTTATAGAAATTAAAAGACAAAACGCTCACAGCTGCACCTGTATCTAGGATAATAGTAGTTGGAATCCCACCTACTACACCAGTAGTAGATGCTAAAACAATTTCATTTGTGTTTGAACGACATTGTGTACTGTCTTGTAAAAGTTCATCTGATATATTGTTATTGTAGTTGTATCTTATAAATAAAACAGGTAATTTTTGTTTAGAATTATTCGGCATATCATTATTCTGTTGTTCAAGTGTGGTGTCAAATAACTGATTAACATTGCAGTCGCCCCGCAAGAATTCTTCAGCCACGACCTGGGGCATAGAAGTGACTGTTTCTAGTTTGTCGGATTAGCATTTGTACTAGGTACTGACACAGATTGAGGTTGTGCATCAGGTGTCATTTCTATTATATTCACATTCGGATATTGCCTATTATGATCTCCAAACTTTTGCGGTTGTTGTTGCTGTTGCGCATTATAACTTACCTGTCGGTCGTAAGGTATGCTCCAATTTTGTCCTGGTGGCTGCTGTGGTAAAGCAGAGTTTGAATGGAAGTACTGATCGTTACGAGTCCAACCTTGATGCTGTCTTGGCTCGTAGTTATTATTATTTCTATTTCTGTTTGTGTTTTTGTTGTCGCCTTTGTATCCGTTGTTACCGTTGTAGTTATTACCGCGGTGCCTTTTGTATGGATTGCCGCATGAAGTGTTATTACTGTTGTAACTATTGTTTGTATTGGAATACGCGTGTTGATTTTGATTTTCGTATTGAAACGGCATGTGAGTTTGTTGTTTTTGCTGTACCGCGTATCCAACTGTGGGCGCGCCAGAATTGAGTTGGCAAGCCTGCATGTTTGGCATACCACTAGTGTAAACATTGTGGCTGCTGTTTTGCCGCGCGAAGCGCTGATCTTCAAGTAACATGTCAACCGAATCTAAGGCTGTTAAAAAATAATCTGAATCGTCATCCGGGATATGTAGGAGTTTTTCTTTAATGTTGAAAGGCAATTTGGCCTTCAACGCACGGAGTATATCACGCGTTGCGACTGGTTCGTCTAAAAAGTGTCCCATGTTCAAGTATTTTTCAAAATATCTGCGTAAGTTGCCATTTTTACTGTTATAAGTTTCAGGTTCTAAAATTTGTCTTCTGAGTCGCTCCTGGACGGATTGCGACCAGAATTTGTTCAGAAAAGCACGCTCAAACTCACTGTACGTGGTACATACGTCAGCTTGACTGTATGCCCAGACAGCTGCATCGCCTTGGATGTAACCGACAATATATGAAATCTTTTTCCGGTCACTCCAAGTGCGTGGAAATGCGTTACTAAACGATTTAAGAAAAATCACCGGATGAATGGTTCGTTTTTCTGGCATAAAAATCTGAAATTGCCTGTGTTTCATTAAGCTTTCTTCTTCCTTCGCACTGTGATATGGATTTATTCCACTGTAATTACTGGTATGTTCAGCTGGCGAGTAATTACGATAATGTTGCTGTGGTTTACCATGATAATAGCTTGTGTTTGTGTTTGCACATCGTGGTATGTGTTGTAGTCGTGGTGTGTTTTGTTCTTGTGTGTTTGTCGTGTGCGGTATGTGCGTGTCATACTCGAAAGTATATTGGTTCCTGAACTGTGCATTTTGACTGATATTTTCGTTACATTCAGACTGTGGTCGATCGGTGAATTGTCTCATGGGTGCAGTGACGGATTGTACTGTGTCACTGATCATCTGTTTGTTATTAGTAATGTATTGCACTACGGAGTCGTGCACAATTGTTGGTAAATTTTCACGTAAGCATCTATCAAAATGTTTGTCTTTGTTCACTACCCAATCATGAAATTCTTTATTAATATTTTGAAAATGAGCTGTGGCATCAGATTGTAAGATGTCAGTCTGGTGTTGTTCAACATTGTCAAATTTATTCTGTACGTCAGTAATTCGTTTTTCAAGGTTGTCATGTACTGAAGGATATGTTTGAATTTGTTCAGTAAGAACTTCACACGTGACATTAAGGTTTTTTACTTGTGTCTGTAAAAGTGCTACGTCAGTTGTAGTCTTTTCTTGTCTCGTATTAAGCTGGGAAAATTTAGTACTGAGTTCAGTCATCTGTTTGGTCAGTGTGGCCTCTATAAGTTCCACACGTTTACATAAAGTGTCATTACCTGTCTTGAGTGCTATGAGGTCAGATTTAATTGCGTCATTTTGTGTCTGTAAGGTTGCCATGTTTTCGGCGTTTTGTTTCATTAGCTTTTGTAACATATCGGCAATGTTTACTGTTTGCAAGGTCTGTGCCCCCGTCGCGTCATTAGACGTGACGTCATGCATCAACACGGGCTCCGACTGAGACTTTGAAATTTTTGTAGTGGACGGCCTATTGCCAAAATTTCCGTCAACACTTGCGTCAATGTTTGATAAATCGTCACTACCGGTTGCTGTCGTAAAGTCATTTTCTAACATTTGTCTCTCGTCCGAGTCGGATTGCGTCTGAATAGTACGTCTTTGCTGTTCCATTTTTGCGTATTGATTTCTAGTTATTACCATGCCACACGTGATATATGTTTCAAGAAAATATTTGACACTGATTTTAAAATAAAATGCAGTTGAGCATGAATCGCTCGTAGCAACAATGGCTGTCTGTTAATTTAAAAATATAAACTGAATTTGAGATTATTGGTAATGGCTGCTGTCCATGTTACTACGTATCGTACAGAAGTCGGCCATATTGTACACTCGTGTATTGGTATTGTTGCATACGTTATTGTTTAAGGAAAAGTACTGAGAATGAAATTTATCACTGAAAACTGTTATGCACGAAAGAAACACTACAGAATCTACTGAAAAGCTAATACACTGAATTATACGTCTGGTCAAGCCTGCTAATGCAAAGATGCTGCGTCTTACCTTATTTTGCTGGAAGTTTAATTGCGTCTTCCCGCAAAATTTTAGAATTGGAAAATATCTTCAGATTTTTTTTTTATCTCTCATACATTCACGTCCAGGTCCAGAAAGTTGATTTTTCACATGAAACAAAGAGAACAATGTAACAAATGACAAAATAACAAGTCCTGTCACGGTCGCCAATATAAAATAAATAAAATAAAAAATATTATTTGAATATTAATTTTTCTATCTGTATGATGGTGATTGTGATTGTATTAAATATTTGCTTATCTGGAATGTGGACGTTTAATTATTCGGTATCAGACGCTTGACAATGGCTTTCTCATAAAGGCAATGTTACTCGTAGTTGACCGTGAAATAAAACTGAAATAATCGGACTTCGTAAATAAATCGTTTCCAAAGACTGCTGCGGTAGGTGCGGACTCATAATCTAAATCTCAATATTTCAATAATTTACCAGCCATGCCAATGCGTCGTACAGAGGTGATTGTCTACTAAACATAAAAAAATTACACAGTTAGTTAAATCAGATATATTCAATGAATAAGCCTACAGTTCATAATCCTACTTACTTTTATAAATATAAATTCTTTACAGAATCGAGTGCCTAGTCTGGTTGCAACTCGCAGTATTCTTCAATAACATGAAATATGGCGGTGTGCCAGACAATAGAATAAAAATACGTGCTTCTCGCACCACTTCTACCAGAGCTCTCCCTTTTCTTAATCAAACATAAGAGTAACGTAATTGTGCTTTTGTTTTATCAGCGACACAGCGCTGCAGTTGTGTGCCATAGGCTTTATTTATTTGTCACTGATTATTTATTTAATTAATATTTCGCGTTTCCGAGGAAACTCACGCTCGGCATGCAAATGTGCCTTTATAACTTCCTGGCAAATTGAAACTGTGTGCCCGACCGAGACTCGAACTCGGGACCTTTGCCTTTCGCGGGCAAGTGCTCTACCAACTGAGCTACCGAAGCACGACTCACGCCCGGTACACACAGCTTTACTTCTGCCAGTACCTCGTCTCCTACCTTCCAAACTTTACAGAAGCTCTCCTGCGAACCTTGCAGAACTAGCACTCCTGAAAGAAAGGATATTGCGGAGACATGGCTTAGCCACAGCCTGGGGGATGTTTCCAGTATGAGATTTTCACTCTGCAGCGGAGTGTGCGCTGATATGAAACTTCCTGGCAGATTAAAACTATGTGCCCGACCGAGACTCGAACTCGGGACCTTTGCCTTTCGCGGGCAAGTGCTCTACCAACTGAGCTACCGAAGCACGACTCACGCCCGGTACACACAGCTTTACTTCTGCCAGTACCTCGTCTCCTACCTTCCAAACTTTACAGAAGCTCTCCTGCGAACCTTGCAGAACTAGCACTCCTGAAAGAAAGGATATTGCGGAGACATGGCTTAGCCACAGCCTGGGGGATGTTTCCAGAATGAGATTTTCACTCTGCAGCGGAGTGTGCGCTGATATGAAACTTCCTGGCAGATTAAAACTGTGTGCCCGACCGAGACTCGAACTCGGGACCTTTGCCTTTCGCGGGCAAGTGCTCTACCAACTGAGCTACCGAAGCACGACTCACGCCCAGTACACACAGCTTTACTTCTGCCAGTACCTCGTCTCCTACCTTCCAAACTTTACAGAAGCTCTCCTGCAAACCTTGCAGAACTAGCACTCCTGAAAGAAAGGATATTGCGGAGACATGGCTTAGCCACAGCCTGGGGGATGTTTCCAGAATGAGATTTTCACTCTGCAGCGGAGTGTGCGCTGATATGAAACTTCCCGGCAGATTAAAACTGTATGCCCGACCGAGACTCGAACTCGGGACCTTTGCCTTTCGCGGGAAGTGCTCTACCAACTGAGCTACCGAAGCACGACTCACGCCCGGTACACACAGCTTTACTTCTGCCAGTACCTCGTCTCCTACCTTCCAAACTTTACAGAAGCTCTCCTGCGAACCTTGCAGAACTAGCACTCCTGAAAGAAAGGATATTGCGGAGACATGGCTTAGCCACAGCCTGGGGGATGTTTCCAGTATGAGATTTTCACTCTGCAGCGGAGTGTGCGCTGATATGAAACTTCCTGGCAGATTAAAACTATGTGCCCGACCGAGACTCGAACTCGGGACCTTTGCCTTTCGCGGGCAAGTGCTCTACCAACTGAGCTACCGAAGCACGACTCACGCCCGGTACACACAGCTTTACTTCTGCCAGTACCTCGTCTCCTACCTTCCAAACTTTACAGAAGCTCTCCTGCGAACCTTGCAGAACTAGCACTCCTGAAAGAAAGGATATTGCGGAGACATGGCTTAGCCACAGCCTGGGGGATGTTTCCAGAATGAGATTTTCAGTCTGCAGCGGAGTGCCCGCGAAAGGCTTGTACAGCCTGCCAACACTATAAAATAGGCTGGCAGGCACAATACCTAAGGGTCACTCCAAGCATGTTCACCTGGATCTTGTTGGGCCCCTCCCTGAATCAGGAAGCTTCCTTTACAATCTCTCGGCCATCAATTGAGCCTGCTCTTGGGTGGAAGCCATACTACTCTCTGACACCATAGCAGAATCCTTGGTGAGGGCATGTGTTTCCCCAAGCTCTGCAACTTGGGCAGTGTTCAGTGCTTCTGAACCACAGCATATTGATTGATTGATTGATTTCTTTATTAATCCATGTAACAATTTACATAGTGTGGATTTTGTCAGCAAAATCATATACAATACAATATACCTACAATTTATACACATAAAATTGGTATTTACACACATTTTTGAGGTATCTTATATTAGTTTTATATCCTTATGTAATTTTCTTATAGTATTGTACAATTCTGGACTTCATATTATAATTATTTCCTCATGTATTACAATGCAGGCTACTTTAATTACACTACATGTTTTAATTCAGATAGTCTGTTACTGCGTAATAACTTTTATTTAATAAAAAAATTTTTAGTTTTGTTTTGAACTGTCCAATTGTGTCAATATCTTTTATATTTTGGGGTAATTTATTATATAATTTAACGGCATTGTACAATAAGCTCTGCTGAGTTTTAACTTAATTTTTCCTCTCTAGATGCAGATTGTATCGGTTTCTAGTTTCATGGCTGTGTACTAAAGAATTTTTCATATAGCAGTCAATATTTTTTTTACATACATAATACTTTGAAAAATGTATTCACAGGGGACGGTTAGAATTTCCAGCTTTTGGAAATGTTCAAGGCAGTGAGCCCTACTGCCACTCTTGGTTATTATACGAATTGCTCTTTTCTGTAATTTGAAAACTATTTCAATACAGTATTTTTAATGTTGACTCCCCAAAATATTATTCCACAGGTAATAACAGAGTGGATATAAGAAAAATATACAGATCTGACACTTGTAGTATCACACACTGCAGTCAGAAGTCTAAGAGCATAGTATGCTGTAGCGATTCTGTTACTAAGTATTTTAATATGTTCTTCCCACTTTAACTGACTGTCAACATGCATACCAAGTAATTTTGTGTAGTTTACACATTCTATAGTTTCATCATTTAACTTAAAGTTGTTATAGTGTGGTTTGTTGCAGACATAGAAGTTAACAGCATTTGTTTTTTTAAAATTTAGTGTTAGTTTATTATTGGATGCCCACTCACGTACACTGTACGAGACTGCGACTACATCATGTTGAGGGATGACACAAGCTGCCCTACTTTGCAACGACCTTATTCTGGCCCCACATAGTGATAAAATGAGGCAAAAACATCTTTGATATTTTACTCCACGGAAAACTGTCAACTGTTACAGTGATTCATCTCAAGCCCACTTGAATCCCTTATGACATCACCAGTATAGCTGACGTCGCTACAGCCTGCAGCAATTTACACACCATCCAAGAGAACATTACACAAAAACACCACCTTCATAATGCAGCTCAGTACGGCAATTTCGGCTGGGGGATGTGTCGGTGAAACTAGTCAGTGTCTTCCTCATTGTCGAAGGATAGTATGGGGAACAGCAGGCTGACAAAAGATCCTTTCCAAGATAATTCACTTGCAGCTAAAATCTTTCAGGACATGATTATTTCAAGGTTATTCACTGATAGAACCCTTACTGTTATGGCTGCAAGGAAACAACTTCCACTTCAGCCCTTGCAAAGAGAGTTTTTCAACTCCAATTATAACTGGAGTTGTATCACACTCTATTTGCAAGCGCTGAAGTGGGTGTTGTTTCCTTGCAACCTAGCCAGTAACGGTTCTATCAGTGGATAACCGTGAAATAATTGTGTTCTGGAAGCTTGTAGTGTGAGTGAATTATCTTGAAAGGGATCTTTTGTCATCGTGCTGTTCCCTGTACTGTCCTTCGAATGAGGAAGACAGTGAATAGTTTCACTGATATATCCCCCAGCTTAAATTGCCACACTGAGCTGCATTATGAAGGTGTCACCCCCACAGCCTGGCTCCCTGTCTCCACTACCAACTATCAAGCTATGGCTGATGACTAGAGACTGGATTATATGCATGATAAATATCTTAAAATATGTGTGCAAATATGCATGAAAAATGCTTAAAATGCATGAAAAGTGTCGAAATATGCAAGATCAAATAATAAAAAAGTGGTAGTTACCTCGTGCATTACATCTCAAAGTCGAACCTGTGCATATCGCTTACGAGGAAGAGCGCCGGCCACGTGAAAAATCGGTACATTTAGAATGCTGATATCATTTTTTGAATACTTTCTGGTAGAAGGTCGGAAGGGGGGCTTTCTTGGATTATTTTCCAGAAATTTGCAAAATGGGGAAGCATACCGTATTTCAAGAACTTATCCTTCTTTGCTATTGTTGCTATCTAACGAGCGGATGCGATGCGAGCGAGTCGCAGCGAAACAATCGATATGTACAGGACCAGCTTCGAGATATATCGCACGCATCTGGACATGCTCAAAAACGCCGTAATATTTTGTTTAAAAATCAATATACAATCATAATTTATTTTGAACAGCATTAACTTTTAATTAAAACTATTGGACCAAAGCATCATTTAAATTTATTTTACATTTTTCTACTATTGTATACATAAACGCCCAAGTACCGTTCTGTGGCGTCTCTGGCGCAGAGGGCCATATCTTTGGGAAACTTTTTGTTTGGACTAGCGAGTATGGTGTGAACTTCCTGCTCGTGATACGTGTAACAGCCATAATTGTCGTATGTACAAGTGTTCAATAAATGTGTATTTCATATCGAAGTGAGTTATCTCTTGACTAATCTCCCTTGATTACCACAGTGGTGACGCAGACACCGTCGACGTCTCATCCAGCTTTATTTGTGCTTGTTTTCGTCATTCACTCACATCGCGTGCCAGACTGCATTGTTTACGCCGCAGTGCATCTACCTGTGACTTTCGGTGCAAGTGTAATGGGCCCATTAACTCTGCCAATTGCGACCATGAGTGGACAAGTGTACTTCCTTCGAACTTGGTTAAAAGTGAACAGCTATTTACGACCGGCTATGCTGGCAGCCACCTAACCCAGTTCACCATGCCCACCACCTAGCGTGGCAACACAATGACAGCCACTACATGGACAGTGCCTGCCACCTAACCACAACGTGGAGGATGTTCCAGTTAAAGACATTGCGGTCTATCCTTTATGTACATCGTTACCATTGGAATGCCTTAGCGTGCCTGAAAATTTCCAGGACTGTGAATTGAACATTATAATGCATGGGGTAGCACATTCTCGTTTACATAGTGTCGCAGCACCTCCATTGTATGACATTTCAGCGATGCCAGTAACCTCGACCATGGTGGTTTCTGTGACCGTTGCTTCGTGATTGTTTCACGACTGCTTCTGCTCACTTTCGTAATGGCGTTGGCCGTTCCACCTGCGCTGGTTCCCGGGTCCACCGCCCTGTTGCACCGGTTGCAGCGGCACCGGCCATTACATCTGCACAGTGTTCTTCATCACGTTGGCTGGCTGGACACACCTTGCCAGCTTATACATCCGCCGCCGCATCCGCTGCCTCCATATCGTGTGCTGCATGCGGCTTATTGTGGACTCAACTTTCACTTTCCGGAGCACTTCCTGGACGGTGTTCTGCTTCCGCCAAGGGACTGTTGTAGTTAGTGCGGCCAGCATTCTGGTAAAGGGTAGTGCGCGAGTGTTTGATGGCATGTGTCGTGCCGTGAGTGTTCGATTTCGCGCTGCCAAATTAATACTGTGCTGACCCCAATGAGTTCTGTGTTTTGTTTACAAATTCTAGGGCTTTTACTTTTAGCTTATAGCAAATTATCTGTTCCTGTTTACTCTATGTTTAGTTCTGTGATTACGTGCAGTCCTTTGTAACGAGTCAACAAGAGGCTTATTCTTTCTCTGTCGAGTTTGTCTCTGCATACACTGCATCTAAAAAGACAGTCCATATTATTTGATCTACGAATGAATAAAGTCATTGTCATCCCAGCAAAGGATACATGGTTTGTGGCTTATTTATTTTAATCTAAACAGGCAAGACTACCACTCAGATGACCTAGACTCAGCCCTACGACCAAAAGTTATGGTAATAGGCCTCAAACATTTAATATATGGAGGAGAAATTGAAACTGCTCTCATTCACTTCCCTGAAAGCAATACCGATGTAGCGATATACTGTACCCCCAATATTGGCACCAAAGTTTTTATCTAAAATATAGGTAATCTTTAATGAACTTGCTTAGGTATGAAAACAGTAAAATTTTAGTATTTGGTGTCCTTAAAACTGACGTGATGACGCAAAATTCTAAAAGTAGACTACTATTGGATACTTGTGAGTCCTAAAATTACATTTTCATTAACTATAAGTCTACAAAGCAGATTGCTTATCTATATAATATTATATCTAACATATACAAAGATGATGTAGTTTTGAATCTTGTTAAACCTTGTAGTGGGACGCGAAATTGAAGCGTCACCCATCCACCCGTGTCAGCCCAGTTTGCAGGTGACTATAAGTTTAATTTAGTTTGTTTATATATTTTTCTTATTATTGGTAATAGATGTGAATTATCTAAAAGTTTTGTATTTTTTTTATGTGTTTCATGTACGGAGAGGGCGGCACAACGAACGGAGACAGCATCTTCGTTGCCGCGACCAGAGAGGAAATTGCTGGCCGCTATACGTCGTGGGTCGACAGCCGAGGAGCAACAGAAGATCCTGGAACCGAGTTGTTGCGTCGTGCTTCTAAAAATTAAAAATGAATTTGTATACTCTTTTTGTACAACAATGACGTCATAGAGAGCTTAATCTTGTTGAAAAGTCAGTCCTGTCGTATCAACATTCAAGTTCACAACTGTATGTAGGAAGCTAATAAAAATAGTGGATGTTACTAAAGTTGAAACATGTGTTCTGAGGATTTATTTATGGAGAATTATGTGAACTGATTAATAATATGTTTCACAAGATTATTGGATTTTGACAGCGTTCATCGCAACTTCGAATCTCAAAAGTTTATTTAATGTGTGGTTCTAATTTCGATTAAGTCAAGATAATGTGTATCAATATAAGTTCTGAGGAGAAACAAACGACGTCTAAAATTGAAAGAGTTTACGCAAACCAATTGTCCCAAGTGACGAAATTCTTTGCTTACGACTCAACTGATGTTTTACAGTTTCGTTCAAGAACCATTCTGTGACAATTTAAAAAGAATATAAATCATTTTGAAGTGGGTTGTAACTGACATAGGTGACGAAGTCTGCACATGGTCATATATCAAAAGAAAGTCATTTATAAACAAAACTATACGTCGTTACACTACACTGTGGTGACCTTATAAACAGGACTTGTGTGCAACTAAGGCACACAGGTACGAAACAAAACATCAAGAGTCCTTCGGGAGAGCAACGCGAGTTTTCGTGGAGCCTTCACCAGCCAGCGGCGACTTCGCGGGTGTGGGCATCTGACGGAGCGCAGCCGAGCAGTACGGTCACGCAGTTATTCCACGAGAAGGCGCATCTGTTGGGCAGCAGCTGAACGCTGCAAATCCCGACAACCCTTTTTCTCCCTAAACTAACAGGCCCAGTACGTCAGCTGCGGGGCGTTCCTCCGGCTGGTATTAGAGGTGTTGCTGAGGGTTTCGCCTGTCTACGGCGGTGCCGGGCCTGGTTGCAGCCAGTGACGTCTCCGGTGTTCGACTCAGCGTCCTGCCGGTTGCGGAAGCGGGGTCGCAGCATCTCAGCGGCTGCATCGACGGCTGTTATATCTGCAGCCCATAGCAGCACACTGATCACCGAGAACTACAAATTACAATATTAGTGTCCGGTGAGTCTGTTTCAAGTTGGAAGTGGAGTGTTGTACATAGGGAGTGTGCTTTTACAGGATTGTTGATTACAAGTCTGCGTGTGTAACTAGTTAATATCTTACAGTAATGTCGGGAAGTGAAATGTTAGACGAAGAGCAGTCTATGTCCGATAGGAGCATGAGATCCCTTTTTAGGGCGATCGCTAAATTAAAACAGTCTAACGAAGAATCTACTGCTAGATTAAAAGAGGAACTAATACAGGAATTAAAACAGTCTAACGAAGAATCTATGGCTAGATTAAAACAGTCTAACGAAGAATCTACTGCTAGATTAAAAGAGGAACTAAAACAGGAATTAAAACAGTCTAACGAAGAATCTATGGCTAGATTAAAACAGTCTAACGAGGAATCTACTGCTAGATTGAAAGAGGAACTAAAACAGGAGTCAAAACAGTCTAACGAGGAATCTACTGCTAGACTTAAAGGGGAGCTAACAAAATCTACGGACAAGTTACAGGAATATCTTAATGAAACCAGCCGAGAATTAAGTGATAAAATAGAGTCTTCTAAAGTTGAAATGCAGGAAAAACTAGTAGGACTTAGTAATAAGATTGCAAATAATTGTAAAAGGTTAGAAGAACATATCCAGGAATCACGAGAGGAAAAAGCTCGTATGCGAAACGATATTACTGACTTAACCGAGAGACTAGATAGTGTCAATATCTTAGTTGTAAATGAAATACAGAAAAATAACGATATGTTACGAGATGAATTTTCTATGCAAACGGAAACTGTTCGTAGAGAATTATTGGGATCTATTAAAGAGGTCTCTACCAAACCTGTAGAGATTTCTTCAATAGACAATGTAGAATTAGAGACATTAACTCATCAAGTAGAAAAGGACCATACCGAAATCGAAAACATGAAATTTTTAATTACTGAAATATGCAGTAACCTTGAGACTGCCAAAGATAATAACATTGACGAAGGTACAGAGCGTTTACATCGTGAACACAGTGAAGAATCGATATTAGCTAACCGAGTATCCCATACAGAAATGAGAATACAGGAAATTACTAAACGGTTATCGGAATTAGATAATAATGAAAACATTTCAAGTAGCAGAAGTAATAACGTAATCAGAGACAACAGTCGCATCGTGTTTGCTAGCTCGGACGACAACAATACAAATAAAGAAATCACGGCAAGCCAATCCGATGCAACTCCGTCTCTGCAATCTAAACAAAATCCAACTATGTCTCTCGCAGAATGTTTGGATGACATAACGATAAATTCAAATGTGGCAAGTCGATTCCCTGTATTCAAACCAGGAGGCGAACTTCACCCTATAATCTTTATAAAAGCTTTTGAAACATCATTATCTCCCAAATGGAGTAATGAAAAACGCATTCAATTTGTAATAGGACATTTAGAAGCAGAAGCTGCGGAGTGGGCAGTACTGCATAGAAATGAATTTAGGGACTGGGATGATTTTGTTAAGCAGTTTAAACAACATTATTGGTCAAGAGGAAAACAACAACACTTAACTTTAGAGTTGCTAGACCCTCCTCCACATTCTAAACGGTGGGGAGGTTATAGGAATAATTTTGAATGGCATTTAAACCGTGCTAAATTAATTGAAGAACCAATTATTGAAAGTCACCTAATACGAGTCCTAATTAGTGGATTACCATATTATGTAAAGGAAAGAAAAATGTTATTCTACGAATTATAGGTGAGCCTTTACTAGCTGCTCTACCTTGGCCACCAGTAAATGAGATCCAACAATGCATCCCAGACGAAAAAGTTTACGAACAGATTATTAAAAATGCCGAACGGAGAATTAAAAGTTATAATCAACATGCTATAGAACCCTCATTTCAGGTAGGAGATCTTGTGCTAGTACGATCTCATCCTAAAAGTTCTAAGATCGGTAAGGAATGTAGAAAATTCTTCTTTATCTTTGAAGGTCCATATGTTGTACATAAGATTGTACATCCCAAAGCGTTACTTCTTATGGAACCTTCATCAGGTGTAATTAAAGGCTTATATAGTGTTGACCAAATGAAACCCTTCATTCCTAAATAAGTTAATATTTAGTATATGTTACATACGGAAGAGCGTTCATAGTTTATTCATGTGAAGTTTTCGTGATAGTTACGTGTTATTTAAAGAAATAACAGAAAGCTTAAACAAGTGTTCTACAATAATCTACTGGTACTTCAAAAAGAGAAAGATAACCAAAAAGGGGATTTATATGGAAGAAATTTTGCTATTAGGTCAAAAGGAATTTTGTATATTTTCATGTTTACTCGGATAGTAGGAACCAAAGGGGATGGTTAATAGTTTTAGGGACCATGGGCGTCCAGAGCTATATGGCTCACGAGAACATAGCAGAGTGCCTTTAATAGAGGTTTGTAATAGTGTTAATATAGAACACACCAAACGGGGCTCTCTCGCATGTTTCTCCTAAATAAATTGCCATTACCCAACAAGGTGTCCGAAGGCAAAGAAACCCGTGCCGAGATTCTATAGAAAGTATTGCTTGATTTCTTCTTGACCTCAGGCATAAATAAGGTATTAGGGAAAAGAATGAAGTAAAGTAAGTAGTACTATTAGTTATTGTGAGAAACTAATTAGTAATGTGCAGTTTAGGAAAGAGAAACTCTAGTAAATGAATAAAACTGAGACTAATTTACCACAATTTGAAAGCTCTGTCCTAATGTAACAACGTTAAAGAACGTACCAAAGTAGTATTTACTAGCAACTATTAAATGAAGAGGAGTAATCTCCATATATTCGGTTATGAATTACCACAATAGCACAATTAAGAGTAAATGACAAATAGTCACAACAATATCGTATTAAAAGGATTAAATCTATCTGAGAACAAGGACTCTAGATTATGTAAAATGTGAGGAAAATGTATTAACAGTTAAATATGGTATATAGAAAAGGTCTTATTTTCGGTTAAAAACCTGACAAACTGAGCTTGTGGGTGGGGTATGTAGTGGGACGCGAAATTGAAGCGTCACCCATCCACCCGTGTCAGCCCAGTTTGCAGATGACTATAAGTTTAATTTAGTTTGTTTATATATTTTTCTTATTATTGGTAATAGATGTGAATTATCTAAAAGTTTTGTATTTTTTTTATGTGTTTCATGTACGGAGAGGGCGGCGCAACGAACGGAGACAGCATCTTCGTTGCCGCGACCAGAGAGGAAATTGCTGGCCGCTATACGTCGCGGGTCGACAGCCGAGGAGCAACAGAAGATCCTGGAACCGAGTTGTTGCGTCGTGCTTCTAAAAATTAAAAATGAATTTGTATACTCTTTTTGTACAACAATGACGTCATAGAGAGCTTAATCTTGTTGAAAAGTCAGTCCTGTCGTATCAACGTTCAAGTTCACAACTGTATGTAGGAAGCTAATAAAAATAGTGGATGTTACTAAAGTTGAAACATGTGTTCTGAGGATTTATTTATGGAGAATTATGTGAACTGATTAATAATATGTTTCACAAGATTATTGGATTTTGACAGCGTTCATCGCAACTTCGAATCTCAAAAGTTTATTTAATGTGTGGTTCTAATTTCGATTAAGTCAAGATAACGTGTATCAATATAAGTTCTGAGGAGAAACAAACGACGTCTAAAATTGAAAGAGTTTACGCAAACCAATTGTCCCAAGTGACGAAATTCTTTGCTTACGACTCAACTGATGTTTTACAGTTTCGTTCAAGAACCATTCTGTGACAATTTAAAAAGAATGTAAATCATTTTGAAGTGGGTTGTAACTGACGTAGGTGACGAAGTCTGCACATGGTCATATATCAAAAGAAAGTCATTTATAAACAAAACTATACGTCGTTACACTACAACCTCTGCCTCTGACTGTTACAGGATACCTTCCAAAGAGCAATTTAAGCTTCAGATATGCATGTAAAGTATTGTCAAACATTCTAATCTTGCAATTTGATACTAATTACAATGTGAAGGATAATAAGATTAATAAGGAAATTCTGGTAAGAAGCTAAATAGAAAGCTCATGACTACCTCAGATTCAAGTATTCTTAATATCCATACTCTGTAATTGGTAGGAAAACTTTTTTGTTCACACTGAATCCACCAATTAACTAGATTCTATGTAAGTTACACATGTTGGGGCGATCTCTTTTTATATAAGTAGTAGGGGAATAAGGACATTGCCCCACATTGGGGGGGGGGGGGTGCCTACAGCAGAGAAAGTATACATTCAGGGACAAACCTATTGTTCTCCTTTGATTGACAGGTCCTTAACCTAATGTTCTGCTAAGAGGATTAAGATCCCAGGGGATAATCCATCCTTTTGATTGACAGGCTGTGACAACCTGGGGATAATCCTTCCTCTTGATTGACAGGTCCATTACCTATTGTTCCCGTGCCCCTCCTCATTTTCCTCCTCTCCCTCCACCTCCTCCTCCCACATCACTCACAGAACTCCCCTCGCCAATATAAGCACACTTTTGATACCAATTTGATTGACTAATTGATTAAATCGATCACTTAATTAAATATGCCCTCTGGGAAACCTTACCAGCCCTCCCCCTCCCCGAAATTGGCGGCAGAAAAGACTCAGTTTATCGGTCATTTGGAGGGAAATCGCTTGCAGAGTATGGAATATTGTTTAAACAATTTAGACAATGTGTGGAATGTTGTTTATTTGAACAATTTATGGGATTCAAGGTGGCGTATGGAACATAGATTATTTATTTAGTTAAAGAATTGCCAGGAAATCTATTGCAGTGTATGGAATATTGTTTAAACAATTTGGACAATGTGGGGAATATTGTTTATTTACATGATTTACGTAATGCAAGGCGGAGTTTGGAATATATTTTATTTATTTAGTTAAAGAACTTGGGAGGAAATTGACTGGAGAGTATGAAATACTGTTTATTTAGACAATTCACAAGATATAAAACTGTGTATGGAACATAGTTTATTAATATAAAGAATTTTTCAGGAAATCGATCGCAGTATGGAATTTTTTAAACAATTGAGGCTATTTTATATTCTGATTGCGCTTGGAAACACTGAGTATGCTTACTTTATATTTTTGCTGCCGGGCTTAAGGCTATCTATTTCCCTCACTTTTCGAAGCATACTGGTGTCTAAGCACAGATGGGAAAATCAGCACAATTACAAATCTAAAAGTTAATGACATATTTCGAAACCCACCGTCACTTTCTGCAGACGGACAAATGACTAGAATCTCAGTGACAAACTATTTTATACAGACCGAGAAACATACAGCAGTCATACTGCACTGACAGTTAAACCATGCAAAACTGATCTACAGATCATGAATGGAATGAAGTGTGGTATAATAGCCACCATTTGGGGTCTCCTGTGCAAGTCTCTATCGTCAGGGCACCGCAACGAAGGTCAAAACCGGCCAATGTCTTAATTACAGGCAAACTACAAACTACCAACCATGGACCACATATCAGCCTCCTTTGATCTTGCAGCCCCCAAGCAAAGAATAAAGTGGCGACATTGTGTTGAGTGGGAAATTCCTGGTGCGCTTCCTGTCTCTGTCTTTCTCAAGGGGCTACTCCCTGATTGTCTGTGTGAACCAACATCCGTAAATATGCAGACAGCCTGATTGTCTGTGTGAACCAACATCCGTAAATATGCAGACAGAGCTTTGCGTCTCTCCTCACAATACATTGTTCTTGTTGGCTAATGCTGGAGACAAAGGGAGAGCTGATGCAATTTCGATATCAAAAATAGGATTAAATAATCCATTTGCACTACCCTTTGAAATTAATTGTTTAACAATTTACAGGAATCAAATAGATCACTTATAATACTCACCTTCACCTTACAATGCTCCTTCTTCGTAACAAAACATATTTCCATCATTTGAGTATCACACACAAACATTAAGCAAATCAAGTAAAGAAATTTCCTCCACAAATAGCCCTAAATATATCCAAGATCTTGAACACATCAACATTTGAGAGCACAAACACCCTCCCCCCACCACAACGTTCCACTAAACATGTCTGATGGAAAAAAATATCCTACCGATCACACAAAGTAACGATCGCGATCCTCGAGCTGTTCGCTATCTACTGCATAGCACCCATCCACACCAGCCGGGAGAGACCCACAGCAGAACGCATGCATGCACACAATATAACTACTTGAAACAATAAATTGATCAAAAGGGAATTTGATGTTGCGACAGAATTTTTAAAAGTACTGTAGACTTCCTAAATTGGTTCTCTCTGCGACATTCAGAAAGAGGGAAGAATGTGCGTGATACAATAGAGACAACAGCAAATACCACTGCAAGACAGAGCCTGCTGCGATGTATTGAGAAACACTAAAGATGGCACACTTAAACCACGATCCAGTGCATATCAGTAGTTGTCATGACTAGGTGTCAAAGATAGTTGGAAACACATGCACACCATGTGCGCTCCTGTTCCATGTAAACTGGCACTGCCACGTAAAGAGGTTGGTGAAAATTACTGCCGCAGCCGCAGCTGCAGTCTTGGATGCACGTATATGCCAGAGTGCACCACCCCCAGCCGTGGAACACATCCAGGGATGATTGGAGTGGTAGGAATTTGGATGTTATCAATACCTGCAGCGCCAACGTCCATCATTCTCAGTCTTCTCTCACATAACACCCACATGTCCGCTTCTGTTGCGCTCACCCAGCTCACCGGTCACTTTGCAGCCCTCGCTTCCTTGGGCAACATCACACAGGGCGGGGCATCCTATGTAGCCCTCACAGGCTGAGCAGATTCGTTACTTCTGGTTGCCAATTCCTCGTGACCACCACTGCAGCCAGCCGCGATCCGCTGCAGAGCAAGCAGCTGCAGCTTGTACTTACACAGCAGTTCTAAACAATTCCACCCCGTTATACACTCCTGGAAATGGAAAAAAGAACACATTGACACCGGTGTGTCAGACCCACCATACTTGCTCCGGACACTGCGAGAGGGCTGTACAAGCAATGATCACACGCACGGCACAGCGGACACACCAGGAACCGCGGTGTTGGCCGTCGAATGGCGCTAGCTGCGCAGCATTTGTGCACCGCCGCCGTCAGTGTCAGCCAGTTTGCCGTGGCATACGGAGCTCCATCGCAGTCTTTAACACTGGTAGCATGCCGCGACAGCGTGGACGTGAACCGTATGTGCAGTTGACGGACTTTGAGCGAGGGCGTATAGTGGGCATGCGGGAGGCCGGGTGGACGTACCGCCGAATTGCTCAACATGTGGGGCGTGAGGTCTCCACAGTACATCGATGTTGTCGCCAGTGGTCGGCGGAAGGTGCACGTGCCCGTCGACCTGGGACCGGACCGCAGCGACACACGGATGCACGCCAAGACCGTAGGATCCTACGCAGTGCCGTAGGGGACCGCACCGCCACTTCCCAGCAAATTAGGGACACTGTTGCTCCTGGGGTATCGGCGAGGACCATTCGCAACCGTCTCCATGAAGCTGGGCTACGGTCCCACACACCGTTAGGCCGTCTTCCGCTCACGCCCCAACATCGTGCAGCCCGCCTCCAGTGGTGTCGCGACAGGCGTGAATGGAGGGACGAATGGAGACGTGTCGTCTTCAGCGATGAGAGTCGCTTCTGCCTTGGTGCCAATGATGGTCGTATGCGTGTTTGGCGCCGTGCAGGTGAGCGCCACAATCAGGACTGCATACGACCGAGGCACACAGGGCCAACACCCGGCATCATGGTGTGGGGAGCGATCTCCTACACTGGCCGTACACCACTGGTGATCGTCGAGGGGACACTGAATAGTGCACGGTACATCCAAACCGTCATCGAACCCATCGTTCTACCATTCCTAGACCGGCAAGGGAACTTGCTGTTCCAACAGGACAATGCACGTCCGCATGTATCCCGTGCCACCCAACGTGCTCTAGAAGGTGTAAGTCAACTACCCTGGCCAGCAAGATCTCCGGATCTGTCCCCCATTGAGCATGTTTGGGACTGGATGAAGCGTCGTCTCACGCGGTCTGCACGTCCAGCACGAACGCTGGTCCAACTGAGGCGCCAGGTGGAAATGGCATGGCAAGCCGTTCCACAGGACTACATCCAGCATCTCTACGATCGTCTCCATGGGAGAATAGCAGCCTGCATTGCTGCGAAAGGTGGATATACACTGTACTAGTGCCGACATTGTGCATGCTCTGTTGCCTGTGTCTATGTGCCTGTGGTTCTGTCAGTGTGATCATGTGATGTATCTGACCCCAGGAATGTGTCAATAAAGTTTCCCCTTCCTGGGACAATGAATTCACGGTGTTCTTATCTCAATTTCCAGGAGTGTAGATCCACCAGTCTAAAAAATCCACTTTACCCAATTTGAGGCAGCAATGTTGTTGACCATGCACCTCGAATTTATCACGTGAAATATAGATTCCTCCAGTTTAAGCGAGCTATTTTCGAAGTCAGTAGAAATCAGGCAATACATACGTTTTCACATCGCTGAAGTATCGTTACTTCTTGTGATAATCCTGTACAGGACTATGGCATAGGCTATACTCCGTCTAACTATTCTTACATCAGGTAGAACAATATGTTTTCTTATCTGTCACGCTCTGCAGCGTAGGACTAGAATATCAATCCAATTTTTGGCTTGTGATGAAGTGTTAAGATCTACCACTACCATAGGATGCCTCCTCACTTTCGGACTCTCTCTTAAGATAACACGATAGAGAAGTTATAAATATAGGGTTCATGCTACATATCACTTTACAAATTCAGTAATACGTATGATTTTATTATGATGGTAATCTCTCCCTATTTAGGTGAGAGATTCAAACATCATTAAAAGATATCGCCACAACGGAAAAAACGCCAAGTCAAGAATTGCCTCCACCCGCTAGGCGGCATGTCACTGGTATCATATTGATAGGCTAATTAATTAAATTGACCGTGAGAGTCACTTTGCATGTCGAGTAATTTTTCTTTTTCTGTAGTCAGATTATGCTCACCAGGTAGTTCTAATGGAAATCCCTGGAGGGAAGACGATGATCTTTTCATGGAACATTACTGAGAACCACATTTGAATATTACCACAGTAGGACTCTACTGTAGGTAACATACATTTCGCCTAAGTACCGTGCTATTAAAAACACGATCACAACTACTATGTTACTATCACCCTGCATTAAAAGCGGCCAACGTTCTACAGGCACACATAAGAGTCACTGAAAGCATACGATTTCTGGCAGAAAGGCTGTCTGCGATTTGGAATCAAGTCTATCCATTCAGCCACATACACTATGTGATCAAAAGTATCCGGACACCTGGCTGAAAATGACTTACAAGTACGTGGCGTCTTCCATCGGTAATTCTGGAATTCAATATGGTGTTGGCCCACCCTTAGCCTTGATGACAACTTCCAGTCTAGCAGGCATACGTTCGGTAAGGTGCTCGAAACTTTCTTGGGGAATGGTAGCCCATTTTTCACGGAGTGCTGCATTGAGGAGAGGCCTGGTGATAAGTCTGTGTTCCAAAACATCCCAGGGTAGTTCCCTTGGATTCAGGTCAGGACTCTGTGCATGCCAGTCCATTACAGGGATGCTATTGTCGTGTCACCACTCCGCCACAGGCCGTCTATTATGAACAGGTGCTCGATTGTGTTGAAAGATTCAATCGTCATCCCGGAATTGCGCTTCAACAGTGGGAAGTAAGAAGATGCCGAAAACATCTATGTGGCCTGTGCTGTGATAGTGCCATGCAAAACAACAAGGGGCACAAGCCCAATCCATGAAAAACACGACCACACCTTAACACCACGGCCTCCGCATTTTCTGTTGGCACTACACACTTTGGCAAATGAGATTCACTGGGCATTCGCCATACCCACACCCTGGCATTGGATCGCCACATTGTGTGCTGTGATTCGTCACTCCACACGTTTTCACTGTTCGATGGTCCAATGTTTTTGCTCCTTAAACCAAGCGAGGCATCATTTGGTATTCACCGGCGTGATGTGTGGCTTATGAGCAGCCGGTCGCCCATGAAATCCAAGTCTTCTCACCTTCCGCCTAACTGTCATGGTACTTGCCGTGGAACCTGATGGAGTTTGGAATTCCTGTGTGATGGTCTGGATAGCTGTCTGCCTATTACACATTAAGACCCTCTTCAACTGTCGACAGTCTCTATCAGTCAACAGACAGGTCGGCCTGTACACTTTTGTGCTGTATGTGTCCCTTCATGTTTCCACTTCACTATCACATGGGAAACAGTGGACCTAGGGATGTTTAGGAGTGTGGAAATCTTGCATACAGACATATGACACAAGTGACACCTAATCACCTGACCACGTTAGAAGTGTGTGTGTTCCGTGGAGCACCCCATTCTGCTCTATGACGATATCTAATGACTACTGAGGTCGATGATATGGAGTACCTGACAGTAGGTGGCAGCACAATGCACCTAATATGAAAAACCTATGTTTTTAGAGGTGTCCGGATACTTTTGATCACATAGTATACCTGCATTCAATCCTATGGAGACGTCCTTTGATGATCACAGCCACTGATGAAGCATATTCATGCCACTCTCATATCTCGAAACGAATCAGCTTTTTTCGAACCTGTCTGCTACAGCAAAACTCCACTGTAGTTTTAGACAGTCCCTCTGTATCATGTAACTGTTTCTCAGTCTCTGCCCCGCCCTCCCTGCAGCTTTGTCCATGTAATCATTCCAATTTATGTCCGAACTGAGCTGAAGTCTTGGAGTGCTATATCTACCACCTTCTACAACTCATTTAGAAACTGGTTGAGCTGATTTATAGCTACAGGATGGTCTTTTTTGACAACTCGGCGGAAATTGGGACATTATGTCGTAGCTCCGCCAATGGTGTACGATTTGTAAAGTCAGCGCCAAAATGAAGTTCTTCCTGCAACATGAGGCAGTGTAAAAGACAGTACGGGAACTGAAGGAAGGATGAGGAATTTGCTACTGCACTGCTGTGTGTCTCCTAACTACGTACAGGTATTACAGTCAAAAGGAGACCTGTGCATCTCAGGGTGCATTCACGTCTGTAACCCAAACATTCTCTCTGTTATTGTTAGTTTGTACCATCAAACCGAGAAAAACTACGAATGATAAGAGCTCTGCTAACTTCATGTGACAGAGAACTCGATAAGATTTTACCGTGACCCTGTCTTTCAATATATGTATCGAAAACAAATACCGTCTTTGTGCTGATATCGAGCATATGTGGAGATTCTATTAAATATACTGGTATTAATCCACTCAGTGACTGAAGTCATTTGGAGAGACTAGTGTAGCACCTCATCGCCTGTACCATAGGAGGACCGTATCCGACAGACTATCAGCCGCAAGAGACGATCCCTGTGTTGTTGTCTGATACTTTTTTTTTGGTATAACACGTCCAAGCAGTAGATTACACAGCAAACATCTCCAAACCACAGTGATCAGACGACTCCCAACTCATGTATGATGTAACATGTCCTTCAATGGAAAACCTGTTTTGGTATTCTTCTTGTCTAGATGAACGAAGATGTATGCGAAGTAGGTCATTTCATTGCCAAATCTTAGAAATAAATCGAGGTTCAGTTTCATATAGGTACGAAACGACTTTTACCATACTTTTCATGCTCGTCCTATCCTAAGGGCAGGCAAGTGGATCATCGGGGAGAGCTCAAGTGTTAGGATTTTTTAGTGGGTTGGTGAAGAAGAAGCATAGATATTCTCGTAGAAAATCAAACAGCACATGGGTATGTCAGGAACATGATCATATATACACATCAAGAAAAGATTTTTATCACCCCATTTCCCAAAACTCCTGAAGATAGACGTTGACTCTGGATACGGTATCACAGACAAAGTCCCTTTGACTGTTCAGAGATGTCACTAAACCCGCCCAAAGATGTAAACAACCATGCATGAACAGCGCCTATTAAACAGAGGGGTTCCGAAGCCGATCAGTTCCACTCATTCCACCAAGTAGGAGGTACACGGCTCATGTTGTCTGAAGTTCAACCAAGCCTATAAGGTCAATACCGCGGTTCGATCGCGTCCGCATTGTTACTTCGTGCCAGCAAGGGCACAATCTGCCTTGTTGAACTTGTGGATAGTATGCCATGACGACTACAGGCATTCATCAATGCAAGAGGACGTGATACTGGGTATTAGAGGTACCGGTGTCTACAGCAGTCTGGACCACCACTTCTGAAGGTCTCACTGTATGGCGTTATAACATGTAACTCCAGATCTCTCGGAGTGAAGCAAAGCGATGTTCCTTGGACATGGAGGAGATACAGAGAGGCAGGAACAGCTGGTGACATGCTTCACTCATGCCGCCCAAGGGATAATACTGCAGTGGATGGCAGCTACGTACGGATTATGGGGCTGAGGAACCTTGACAGCAACGCCACTGTGTTCAGTAATGCTTTTGGTGCAGCCACAGGACATCGTGTTACGACCCAAACTGTGTGCAATAGGCTGCATGATGCGCAACATCTCTCCCGACATCCACGGAGAGATCCATCTTTGCAACCACGACACCATGCAGAGCGGTACAGATGGGCCCAACATCATGCTGAATGGACTGCTCTGGAATTGAACCACGTTCTCTTCACTGACGAGTGTCGCATATGCCTTCAACCAGACAGTCGTTGGAGACATGTTGGAGGCAACCCGGTTGGGCTAAACGCCTTAGATACACTGTCCTGCGAGTTCAGCAAGGTGGAGGTTCCCTGCTGTTTTGGGGTGGCATTATGTGGTGGCGACGTACGCCGCTGGTCTCATGGAAGACGCCGTAACAGCTGTACTATACTTGAATGACATCCTTCGACCGATAGTGCAACCATATCGGCAGCATATTGGCGAGGCTTTCGTCTTCATGGACGACAATTCGCGTCCCCATCGTGCACATCTTGTAAATGACTTCCTTTAGGATAGTGACATCGCTCGACTACAGTGACCAGCAGATTCTCCAGACATGATGAACCCTGTCGAACATGCCTCAGATAGATTGGAAAGGGCTGTTTGTGGACGACGTGACCCACCAACCACTCTGAGGGATCTACGCCGAATCGCCATTGAGGAGTGGTACAATCTGCCTTGTTGAACTTGTGGATAGTATGCCATGACGACTACAGGCATTCATCAATGCAAGAGGACGTGATACTGGGTATTAGAGGTACCGGTGTCTACAGCAGTCTGGACCACCACTTCTGAAGGTCTCACTGTATGGCGTTATAACATGTAATGTGTGGCTTTCAGGAGCAATAAAAATGTCACAGATGATGTTTATGTTTATCTCTATTCCAGTTTTCTGTACAGGTTCCGGAACTCTTGGAACCGAGGTGATGCAAAACTTTTTTTGATTTTTGTACATTTGAAAAACTGTGGAAAAATATGGATAACATAAAATCGGCGAAATTCGCGGGAAATCAGGTATAATCACGAAAAAGTGATGTGATATACATAAAAATTGAGGGAAATACCATCAAAAACGTAAAATCGCGAAAACCCAGCAAAATTAAGGAAACTGAGAATACGTAAAATTAGAGACATGAAAAGAGTACTGAGCAAAATCAATAAAATTGCATGTTATGGAGGAGGAGAGCAGACTGATGCTACTTATACACATCTTAATAGTGGAGACTTCTATGTTAAGAGGAAAGTTACCAGGAGTGGTGGTAAACTGCGATAAAACTGTTACTCTCCTCTGGCTACTGATCGTAGTGTTTATTTCTGCTAAGATGCCACTGTTTGTTTGTATACATTTTTGCCTGCTGACGTTCATTTTATAGGGCTGTTATGAACATATCATAATTTCCGAACTATAATCAGGCATGAACTTCGTAAAGAGCAAGTGCCATATACCTCTGGAACACAATGTATTGTTTGTGCTACAAACAATCGATGTTTTCTTTGGTGTGCACGGTAGTAGTTTTATCATTTTACAGTTTGTCACTACAGTATATCAAAGAGAAACTTGCATGGAGAATGTATGTCATGCTCTGGGGATATATTTATTTCAACAGTGTTCCGTTCTGCACAACTAATTACGCCGCTCTAGCATTAGCATTAGCGTTAGCGTGATTTAAGTGCAGAACCATGTAGCCTTAGGAGTGCGTGTGTTTATATCCTTCTTGATACTGACCCCATACACTAGTACAATACTGTAGAATTGATAGCACTGTTGATTTACGTAAAATGCGTCCATCTGGAGGTTCATCAGGCGTAAGAACCTCACGTTTCTTCTTCTTCTTCTTAACCGTCTGTTATATAATCACAACACTTTCATATCTACTATACACCGATAAGGGACACTAACCTCCACGACATGCGTGCATCTGGGAAATATACTGTACTTGGATGGGTGCCATGAGTAAGACTGGTCCGGAATAGCAGTCATGGACTCGTCTAGCTCTGCTACTTCATGAGATGTGGATCATAGTGGTCTGCTTCTGTTCAGCTGCACATTAAATTGGTCTCATGGTTGCAGGGAGGATTGGTCAAAGATAATGGGAGGAGATTTTTCAGTCTCTGACTTTATCCTAAGAAGGCGAGAACGCTCTGTGACTCCTATCTGTATAGGGAAAGATGGGTAATCATAATCGTAAATTACGCACTATGGTCGAAGTGCTAGAAGTATGTAGATCGTTGCCTGGTATACTTTGGTATATACGGTCGAGAATTAACAATGAGTGAAAGAAGTGCACTGTCATCTGTCTACATTCACAAAAGTACTCGCAAAGTAGAGGAGGGGCTGCTTTAACGATGATACAGGAATTGGGAAACTTGTGCTACCGTGTCCCTGATTGGCACTGAAATTACATAAAAAATTGGTAAAACTGCTAAAATTGATCGTACTATCAACTGTGCTGTCTGTCACAGTACACCGACGGTGTCTTTTCCATCCCATCCGTCCACTGGTATGCTGTTGATTATTACATAATGGTTGACAGACATCTCTTGTTTGAGATGGAGAAAGAGTCTTGGTAGAGGGGCAACACCTTCCGGGGATGGCCAGCACCGAAACAGTTTTCGGGTACTTGACTGCAGTATGAAGACTCAATCGAAACGGAACGCGACATCACTGTGAAAAATGAGTTTAAATTTAGAGGTCATCAGTCACCTTTGGACAGCTGTCTGGTAAAGCTCCACAACGCTGCAAAAATCATCCAGTTCCCATATGTCATGACTATCTTTTACTTAAAATCATCCAAAGTGTGTGTTGTGAGAGCAGCAGGCTGATTTACACCGTGCAATGTCCAGTTTTGAGTGATAACCAATGAATCGAAACATGTTAATGTCAGTTTAGAGGCTGGCACAGGTTTCGAAGTCGTGGTGGAAAAAACAAACTGTATGGCCATTTAAAAGCTGTATCATGTGCTGTTTGGACATGTTACAACAGAAAAAAACAATATATCAGACAACAAAACAGGGATCGTCTCTTGCGACTGATAGTCCGTGTGGTTATGGCCCTCCTACAGTACAGGCGATGAAGTGCTACAATAGTCTCTCCAAGCGACTTCGTTCACTGACTGGATGAATACCTGTATATTTAATAGAATCGCCATATATGCTCGTTATCAGCACACAGACGATATTTGTTTTCGATATACACTACTGGCCATTAAAATTGCTACACCACGAAGATGACGTGCTACAGACGCGAAATTTAACCGACAGGAAGAAGATGCTGTGATATGCAAATGATTAGCTTTTCAGAGCATTCACACAAGGTTGGCGCCGGTGGCGACACCTACAACGTGCCGACATGAGGAAAGTTTCCAACCGATTTCTCATACACAAACAGCAGTTGACCGGCGTTGCCTGGTGAAACGTTGTTGTGATGCCTCGTGTAAGGAGGAGAAATGCGTACCATCACGTTTCCGACTTTGATAAAGGTCGGATTGTAGCTTTTCGCGATTGCGGTTTATCGTACCGCGACATTGCTGCTCGCGTTGGTCGAGATCCAATGACTGTTAGCAGAATATGGAATCAATGGGTTCAGGAGGGTAATACGGAACGCCATGCTGGATCTCAACGGCCTCGTATCACTAGCAGTCGAGATGACAGGCATCTTATCCGCATGGCTGTAACAGATCGTGCAGCCACGTCTCGATCCCTGACTCAACAGATGAGGACGTTTGCAAGACAACAACCATCTGCACGAACAGTTGGAAGAAGTTTGTAGCAGCATGGACTACCAGCGTGGAGACCATGGCTGCAGTTACCCTTGACGCTGCGTCACAGACAGGAGCGCCTGCGATGGTGTACTCACCAACGAACCTGGGTGCACGAATGGCAAAACGTCATTTTTTCGGATGAATCCAGGTTCTGTTTACAGTATCATGATGGTCGCAACCGTGTTTGTGTTTGGCGACATTGCGGTGAACGCACATTGGAAGCGTGTATTCGTCATCGCCATACTGGCGTATCACCCGGCGTGATGGTATGGGGTGCCATTGGTTACACGTCTCGGTCACCTCTTGTTCGCATTGATGGCACCTTGAACAGTGGACGTTACATTTCAGATCTGTTACGACCCGTCGCTCTACCCTTCATTTGATCCCTGCGAAACCCTACATTTCAGCAGGATAATGCACGACTGCATGTTGCAGATCCTGTACAGGCCTTTCTGGATACAGAAAATGTTCGACTGCTGCCCTGGCCAGCACATTATCCAGATCTCTCACCAACTGAAAACGTCTGGTTGTAAGATGTCAGGAAAATCCAACACCTTCCATGAAAACCCTGACATGATAGCAAATCTGGCAGTATGTCACATAGCTCCGAATAAAGCCTGACATTAAATTAACCAAAGTAATACGATCAACGAGTGAGCAAATGGAATACCACAGACTAACACAAGAACGCCTAAATGCATGTCATACCTTCCCACCGTGAAACAGACGTAGTTCCGAGGGGAGAAACGAGAACAGAAGCCGAGAGCAGAGCCGTGTAAGCTAGAAGGCCCTACGATAAGGGCCGATCGCCAAGAGCAGCCCCCAGCCCATGTTAAAAGATAGAGCCCTCCAGAAGAACAGTATAGATCTTACGATAACTAAAAGGGCCACACCAGCTGCATGTTTTAGCATGAGACTATACGCGTCTCTGTTACGTTGCAAACATTGAAAACATTGCCCCCCACGAAAAGTATAACGTTTCTCATTGGATAGACAGAATTTTTGTAGGCGGAGCTTAAGGTTAACACTGAGAACCTGATTTGTCAGTTGAAAACACAGCCAGATACCTTTTTCTTAAACCCACTTCAGTAAATTGTACTAAAGAGAAGTTAGAGAGTTGCTACCGAGACGGCGAGGTGTGTGGAGCTGCGCCGCCGCTGACGCTGCCTAACCACCGACAAGGTAATGAATGCACGCAATGCTGCATAAGAGAGCATAAAGCTTCACTCAGAACTGCAGAAGTCTCATCCGTTACATCCCCTTTTTTACGTAATACTAGAGTCGATCGTCAATTAAACTTCGTGGTATTCACATTTAAAATCTGAAACGCGATGATTTTTCTGTTATATAATTATTGAGAAGCTACATCAGCCACTGTAATTTACGATAAGTTAAATGAGTAATTAAAGATAATTGAGGGTCACTCTACAGTGATAGTTTTCTCTTTTATGAAACTTAATTTAAACCTAGATTATAGATGTGATATGGCAAGGGTCATCCTTCGATCCATTGTAGAACTTGGAAACCCATTCAGGGAATATTCGTTCACATTTTTGTTGAACGTAGTTGGTTTTTATCATCCTGTATTAAAATATTTCCTTTCATCAATAGTGCAATTTATAAACAATGTTTTGTGAGTAGAATAAAAATTCCAATGGTAAACTTAACTGCTTTTTCGTCGTTATTTTACCAGCTAACTAAAAATAGGAAAGCCTTGAACCCCTGCCACTAAATTTAGTTAGTATTAAGATTCTTTTACAGGGAGTGCAGTGGAGCTGACGCTGAAATCATTAAGTATTTGATTATATCATCGCTAGTCTCACTGAACTCTTCTGAACTCTACATATCATGTGTGGTCTGGCATCTCCTTACCAGCAACAGGTCCCAGGTTCAAACTAGTCAATTCCCTAAAAAACATGCTCAGAGCGTCGTTGCGCGAAAGTTGTAGGGGGACACGACTTAGAACAAACAGAAAAGATCAGAAAAATATCCTGTTGAAAAATTTTCGTGACGAAAAATTTTTCTGAAAGGTATAAATAGTCGAAAACAGTAGCTGCAGCGATAGATAGTAAGAAAGTAATCATAGAAAGTAAGACATTCTAGCAGAGACAATATAGCATAATTAAGTATTGAATTT
Source organism: Schistocerca cancellata (assembly GCF_023864275.1). Lineage (NCBI taxonomy): Eukaryota > Metazoa > Arthropoda > Insecta > Orthoptera > Acrididae > Schistocerca > Schistocerca cancellata. Next base: position 632,745,437 of record NC_064626.1, on the reverse strand, counting down.
TAATAGTGTTAGAATTAAGTTTTCTTTCCAATGCAAGCGCACAGGTGGCGGATACATCGTTGACAAGTAAGTGAATGGATTGTCAGTCTTGGGTATAATAAGTGTCAAGTCGTGTGAGCAAAAAGTTTACGAAACGCGTGAGATCGTATGAGCGCATGTTAACGCGAAGTAGGGCGCGTGAATTGCTTTTAAAATAGAAAATAAGGGAATCGGAAAGATTAGCAATGGCAGATCGGGACCTTGACAGAATTGAGGTAGAGACCCAGCATGAAGACGGACAGAGAATAGAGGACAGTGCAACAGACGAAGCAGTATCGCGAGAAATAGGACAGATAACGTACCATAACGAGGATAAAGTACGCCAAGGCACAGAAGACGTAGGTCAGCATACGACAGAGGAGCAGGAAAGTAGAGAGACAGCCGATGAGGATTCTAACTTGCGTCTTGAATATGTAGAACCCATAGTGCAAATAATCAGAGCTCCCTCGCAACAGAGTACAAGAATTCGAGCAGAAACGTGTCACTGCACAGTTCAATGCTATCGGTTGCAAACCAACACTTGGGCGAAAATACAGAACGTAGGACGTCGGAAGAAAACGCAATAGGACCCACCAATCTGGCAGAATTATTACAACAAATGACGGAAACCATGACAAGGCAAAATAAAGAAATTGCGATCCAAATTAAAATCCAGAATGCAGAAGCGACGAAACAAATGCGGGAACAAATCGTAGAAACCACGAAACAAATGCGTGAAATAAAAGAACAAAATAAAAAAAAATTCAAGTACACCTAATTCATCTTGAAGACGAGGCAAAAGAATCTCGAGAAGTGATAGGAAACTTAATAACAGGTCACAATCAATTGAGAACAGACATTGACAAGGTACAAGTGGACGTACAACATTGCGTAATGACATTCAGGACGAGATCAAAACGTTACCTAACAACACCCACGGAGAAGTCAAGAAACTAGAGAAACAGATAAACGTAATTACTAGACAAGCAGCAGGTACAGCGCGTGAAATTGTTGAAAACAGTGTTTTACACAAACGTATCACAAAAGCAGCGCTGAAACGTGTCACTGCACAGTTCAATGCTATCGGTTGCAAACCAACACTTTGGCGTAAATACAGAACGTAGGACGTCGGAAGAAAACGCGATAATCGCGTAGTCAAAATACAAGTGCAAACGAAGCAACAATTTCAGAAATTGCGAACAGAGTTGATGCAAACCATTGAAGAGCGTAGTGAACAGGATCGAACAAGCACTGAGTGAGCAACCACATCCGTATCTGTAACAGCACCGGAAAAACAAGCAATTAACGAATATATCATGCATTTGCGATTCCAATCCAAACTTACGTGAAATCAGACAGCCTGCACAGCAACAAACACGTTTCGAAATTCTTCATGAACCAACGGCACCACAAACACATGCGGAACCACAAATGTATGTTTCGAGACAGTTTGGATCGTGCAATGAAGCGGCAAGGTTAGTCAGACAAGATACCGAACCAATACGTGACAATGGAAAGCCAGGTCGCAAAGAGTACAGTGCAATGCATTCAGCTACACGTTCACAACCGGTGGAAGAAAATTATTGCGTACCACTCCAACTATATCACGCAAGGGTAGGCCAAAGTTACAGTCATTGATACAGACATTTAGAATATCAGCGCACACTCCGCTGTAGAGCGAAAATTTCATTCTAGGAACTAATTTTTAGTTTAACAGCTGCCACATCACTCTCTTGGAATTATTTCCTGCGTATAGCCCACAATTTATATAATGCTTGGTCTTACAAATTACGAAGTTTATATGACTCGCATTTTTGGTTAAATAAATTACGTTTCTTTAGTTATTCAAAATCTTTTTGTGGGATACGTCATTGGTTTGCACACACACACACACACACACACACACCACCGCAGAAAGTCAAGCATAGGCTGCTGTTTTCGTACTTCTAGAAGTGGCGAAAGTGTACCTGCCGACCATTGTTTTCACTTTTCAGAAATAAAAAAAAAAAAAACACGGAAATCGAATGGCATACAGCAGCAATCACACCGCGATAACTGCGACAAAATGCTCGTGTTTCCAGATACTGCCACCAGAGAGCAGTGATGGTTGGAAAGTGGCGCAACAAAGTACAACCAAGCTGAACTTTATGTGGCGTGACAAAAGTTGAGTCTCTTAAGTTACCCGACTAAAAACTGGGAGTTCACACATGAAACTGTACTATACCACTGGCTGTAATGTGAACCCGGCTTAACATTTCCGTTAACAGCATTTCGTGTGTATATTTCTCTCTCATTTTAAGAAATTCGCTGGCCAAACGTCTTGTTTTCTTCTTCTTGCTCTTTAAACACAGTGCCAGAGTCAATGCTACAAATACTTCCTCTGCATTTTTAGTCATTCCCACTAGTGCCAAAATACAGTATACACGAAATGAGTCTGATTCAAAGGAAGATTAAATTGATGCACTTTCTTGGCAGGTGTACAGTTTGTTCGACCCATCCGTAGCGAATTTGTCAGACAAGTTCGCTCTTTTGCAAGTTTCGTTGTCCTTTCGAACAAAGTTGATGTAGTCATCAGGTTCAGAGAGTAATATTTGTTTTAGAAAATTTTTATGGATAAATCTCTCTCATTTTAAGTCATTCCCTGGATCGACGTCTTGTTTCTTCCTTCTTCTTTAAACACAGTGTCAGAGTCAATGCCTGGACTGCTTTGTCTGCATTTTTGGCAAGTCTCACTGCTGTCAAAATATTCACGAACAGCGTGTGCTTCGAAGTGATTGTACGTTTACGGGCTTGTTTGACAAATTTGCGGCTAGACACGTGTGCGTTTGACAAACAGGTTTGCTGGTTTACGCATACTCTATGCTCGTTTCAAACAATACAATATCTCTGACTTATGTATAAGTTTCTGTCAAGTGTCAAGGATTGGTATTTACTGATCGTGGTTTGTTGTTGTGAAAAGGAACGAAGCGTGTTTGGTATTGGTATAAATAATTGTAAGTGCATTGTAAATGACTGATTATTGTAGCAAAGCAGCTTGTGCCTTTACTGCATATCTTATTTCATTTTAAACAATTTTATGTAATTATCGATGCATCGTGTAAGGTGTTGGTCTGAGGAGGACGACGCCAATACAGTATATAATTAAACTGTGTAAGAGTCAGAAATAACGTGATCCACAACGCGATAATGGAGAGATACTTGTTTCTGCAACATATATTCCTTTTGTGTTTGTGGATTGTAGGACGATGCCTATGTACAACCGTACATGTACCGACAGTTTACATTACATTTGCTGACAGTGTTCTTTGTGTATGCTCTGATGAGACTTGACGTGCATTTACTCAGGACCATTTTGAACTGGTCACGTAGTAGCCTATATGTTACAAACGGATATACTTACAAGGTTTTTCGATTTCGCTGCCACTTGTTACTGTTGAATAATACTGGCGCCAAATGTTTTTTAGGCGTCAGTTACTTTAATTGCTTCAAAAGAACTATTCATGACGTTTTTTAGGTCGATCTGATCTCTACTTATATCAGAAACATTGGATTAATGACTTTATTTACTATTGTGTTGTTAGAAACCCCTGCTCAGTGTTTGTCTCACTATTATGCTTCTGCAGTACACCCAGTAATGCAACTTAGAATGAAAGTAGCCAACATTTTCTTCAAAATGTCCACAGTTGTTTTAACATTGTGTATCCTGTTCTTTTACCTGATTTATTGTTTTTTCTTACTTGTCTTATCTGCCACTCCATAGTTTTCTAATGTTCACTACCAGAAGTCGTAGTTAGCAACTTATTTTAATTTACTTTATGTAGTGTTTTATTTATTGTTGTGCGTATTTGTTTGAATTATCACATATTTAATGCCATACCTGTGTATGTTTTAGATTTTCTACTTTTTTAGCTTTAAGGTGTAAATAACTGATACTCCCTTCAGTACACTTGCACAAAGTGGTTTTATTTGTTCTCTTACAGGAAGTGTGTGTTTTATTGAGAGAAGCTTCTTTAAGTTAGATTTATGTGCTGGAATTATTAAGATTTTGGGATCACTGAATTTTTCTCTTCAACATTCTCATGGCTGCTTTGTCTTGTGTAAGTTTGTGTTTCCAACTTTAAGGCTGATATTTTCAGTGTGAACATTTCTTCTGACATAGGCCTGCATGTAAATTGTTTTTATTTCATATATGAACAAATTTTTACTGGAAGTACGGAAGCGTCCGATTCTACCCGTCTGCTTTGACCCATGACGTCGCAAAGATGGCAGAAACGACCATCCACTACACTTAACCCTCCCACAAAGAAACACCTAGAAAATCAAAATTGCAATCGAACACTTCCCTTGACCTGTTATCCTTATGACATCTCCACATATAGCCAACCCTGGTCAGAGATGCCGGAACTTTAGTAAGCCTCATTTCTCCACGACACACTGAACACTTCATGACTTCAGCCAACAGGCCGAATAGCTGGAGATATTTTACTAGAGATAACGCACTGTCCCCCATCAATGCCGACAACCAAAAACTATTGACCTTGTCAGTCATATCCATACCTATCAAAGACATAAACAAAGCAATTTACCAAAATTCACACACGATGAACAGAAAAAAAATACAATAACGTCAACACAACAAAACCAAAATCGTTAACTCACTGAAAAATATTCCGCTGAATGCACATACGTACAGTGCTACCACACAAGTGAACCCCGTACGCCACATAGCATGCTACCCATAAACACACCACCAGAGAGAACGACCGACTGCTACAATATGCCACCTATAAACACGCCACACATGCAAACTAAACCAAAAACATCACCTAACAGACAACACATAAACACACCACCAGAGAGCACCACTGATCACATCAAAATGACACCTACAAACACACCACTCTCACAAACTAAACTCCGTGCCGTCGTGATTTCACACACCACAACAGCCTTACGTCACGGGTCAAAGCAGATGGGTGGGATCGAACGCTTCCATTCACCCAATACTGGATGTCATTTTTTATATTCAGAACAAGGTTTTTCTGCAGTTCATTCTCAGTGGCATCCGTAGCTGTAAGACCTGTATCATGGGCTTAATGGACCTTTGCACCTTCTGGTGTAGTTGTATCATTTATGTGAAGAATGAAAAGCAGTGGATCCAGTACTGACCCTTGAGGCACACACTATTTTATTTGTTTTATTTCCACACACTATATATATATATATATATATATATATATATATATTTTTTTTTTTTTTTTTTTTTTTTTTTTTTTTCTTCCTGTAGTGGTGAAGTTTCTGCAACAGTGTATCATGGTAATTGTAAGGTTTGGAGATTCAGGAACGAACTACAAATATTCTTTTGGTGATTTACCGTAATGCTGTCATTATTTGCCTTATGAAATTTCCAGTTGGTGATGTGGATGATCTATGTCTACAGAAACCATGTTCGTCATTGCTAAGGATCTTGTTCCTTTCTGTGATGTGTACCAGTCTGTCTTCTATTAGTGTCTCTGTTACTTTTGACAAAAGTTATGTTTTAGTGACGAATCTGTAATTTACTTGGTCATACTTGTTGCCTCCCTTGTATATGGGAATCACTTCACTGGCTTTGAGGAATTCAGGGAATCTTCTTAGTTCCATAGGATGGTTTATTAATAATGTTAGGGGCTGTACTAAATGCTGCAAGCAGTACTTAATAACTCTGGTTAATATATCATCCAATCCTTTTATTTCTTGTTTTCATTCCACTGATTATTTATCTATCCCCCTTTTATCTGTAGAAAATAGGAATAAACATTCTGTTGCATTTATATTATTTTCTGTTATTTTTTCTTTTGTGGCATTTTGCTCCTGAATATAAGTAATACAATTATATAGTGTCCATTTAAAATGAATGAGAGAAATAGTGGTTTAAGATCTCTTAAGAATGAGAAAAATAATGATTTAATATCGTATGAGGATTTGCAGGTTGTCATCAGATTAATTTTCTACCAGATTAATTGTTCAAGCCATGGATGAAGATATCTATGACTAAAAAGTACATTTATATAACTTCTCTGTAAGGCCCTCTTCTCACCTGCTGCCTCAATGGTGTAATTTTTTCATCCACATTTGATTTGATGCACTTGACAATTTGCATCAGTGTAAGGGGCAGGACATGGGGATCTGTGGAATGCCCATCACATCCCAAGTGTGCATGCAGTCATTCCCCTACTGTTGACCCTTCATCAGTGGTCGAGAGGGAGGTTGTTTCAAGGTGTGGCAGCCAACGAAAGATTTTCCAGGGAACCAATCAAAAGGCCGTCCTGGTTTGGCTGACAAACAGGTTTCAGTTGCTATCTGTGACTGATAAAAATCCTGAGCCAGATTTAGTCATGTGCCCTGTTTCAGAGAAAGCCTCTCAGACTGCAAGAGCCAGGCATTCACAGAGAGTGGGATTACTGGTGGCTGGGAGCTCCAATGTTAAGTGTGTAGTGGTCCCTTTTGGGATATAGCTTTCTAAGACGAAAGAAGAAAAGTGTGCACCCTGTGTGCATTTCAGAGAGAGTTATTCCAGATGTGTAACAGATCTTTCAGGGTGCCTTCAAGGGCACATCATGCAGTCAAATGCAGGTGGTGGCTCTTGTCAGTACTAATGATGTCTGTCGATTTGGATAGGAAGAGATTGACTTCGGTTTCCAGCAGTTATCTCAAGTGGTAAAGACTGCCAGTCTTACAGTTTGTCAGATGAGGGCAGAGCGTACCATCTGTAGCTTCGGCAACAGGATCATTTGTGGGCCTTTGGTACAGAGCCAATTGGAGGGCGTGAATCAGAACCTCAGACAGTTCTGTGAGCATGTAGGCTGCAGATTCCTTAACTTGCGCTGTAGAATGCTGTGGTATTGGGTTCTGCTTAATAGGTCAGAGGTCCATTACACACATAAGCCATCTACATGGGTAGTCGGGCTGTGTGGAGTGGACTAGGAAGTTTTTTTTTTTAGGTTAGACCATCTCAGGAAAATACAAAAAGGGCTTCAGTCTCATAGGGTGGTTGTGGAATCCTACTTGATCTCTTAGCAGCAAACAATAGGGGGCATCATGATGAATACAGGTATTAATAACAACAAGATCATTTTAGCAAGACTGAATACCATGACATTCAAATCCATAAAAAATACACACAAAAAAGCGGACAAAAATTTGCTTGGCAACCTCATTAGAGACAGTCAACACTCCTTCCACACTGTGTAAATGTAGATCAGATATGGCTTAAATTCCAGGAAGCTGTTTCGACGGCAATTGATTTATACCAAATAAATACTAACAAAGAGATAGAGAGGCTGGTCAGTACTTACCTCAGCTCAGTACAGCTGATAGATACACAAAACAGAACAGAAAATTTATGTATCCTAGATTTGGAACTTTGTTCCTTCGTCAGGGAGGAGAGAGCGGAAAAAAGGGGAAGAAGGGAAAGTGGATTCAGTTACACCCCAAGTTATAATGCAACAGGGGAAAGGTAAACAGGGAAGGTAGCAAAGATGGAGGCATGGGTGTCAGAGGGAAGCCAAAGATATTCTACTATACTATCCATTAATCATTTATTTTTATTTAATCATTAATCATTTATATACTACCCATTAATCATTTATACCAAATAAATTAATAAGAAATGGAACTGATCACCAGTGGACATAAAACAGTTCAGAACACTATTGTGGTGCAATGGAAAAAGCATAAAAATTTTAAAAAACACACAAAAGCTCCAAGGTTGATGAGGTTTTACTGAAGTTGAATATTTAGCGTTGACTTTGAGATTCTTTCATCCATGAAACTTTATCTTGAAATGTGGCTGAAAATCCAGAGAGATTCCAGTCGTTTTTAAAGTACACCAGCAGTAAGACACAATGACTACCTTCACTGCGTAATAGTAATGGTAGTAATGACAGTGCCATTAAAACAGAGTTATTATATACAGTTTTCTGAAATTCCTTTACCAGTGAAGATGAAGTAAATATTCCAGAATTCAGACAAAGTCTAACTGCAAACTGAAGAATCGAACAGTGGAAAATCCAGGATAGAATGTAACAGTATTATGAAATGGAAAGCTGCTACTCATATAGTGGAGATGCTGAGTCGCAGGTAGGCACAACAAAAAGACTGTCACAATAGAAGCTTTTGACCATCAAGACCTTTAACAAAAATGCACAACAGGCATTCAGACACACACATGACTGCAGCCTCTGGTAGCTGAAGCCACACTGCGAGCAACAGTAGGAGTGCATAATGGCAGTGGCAACTGAGTGGGGGTAAGGAGGAGCCTGGGAGGGGGAGGGGGAGGGGTAGCAGGGTAGGGGTGGGGGACAGTGGAGTGCTGCTGAGGAGCGCACAAGGATGAGATGGAGAGAGGGTATGGCAGCTAGGTACAGTCTGGAGGTTAGACAGGGGGCAGGAGAGAGGTGAGGGGGTGGGGTGGGGGGGTTGCAGAGGAGGAGAGAAGTAAATATACGGAGTGTGTTGGTGGAATGAGGGCTGTGTAGTGCTGGAATGGAAACAGGAAAGGGGCTGGAAGGGTGAGAAAAATGACTAATGAAGATTGAGGCCAGGAGAGTTACGGAAAACATAGGTATATTGCAGGCAGAGTTCTCACCAGCGCATTTCAGAAAAGCTGGTGATGGTGGGAAGGATCCATATGGCACAGGCTGTGAAGCAGTCATTGAAATGAAGGATGTCGAGTTGGGCAGTGTGCTCAGCAACAGGGTGGTCCACTTGTTTCTTGGCCATAGTTTGTCGTTGGCCATTCATGGGGACAGTTAGCTTTTTGGTTGTCATGCCTACATAAAATGCTGCACAGTGGTTGCAGTTTAGCTTGCAGATTACATGGCTGGTTTGACAGGTAGCCCTGCCTTTGATGGGATGGGTGATTTTTGTGACAGGACTGGAGTAGGTGGTGGTGGGAGGATGTACGGAACAGGTCTTGCATGTTGGTCTATTACAGGGACATGATCCATGAGGCAAGGGTTTGGGAACAGGGGTTGTGAAGGGATGGATAAGTATGTTGTGTAGGTTCAGTGGAGGCGGAATACCACTGTGGAAGGGGTGGGAAGGATAGTGGGCAGGACATTTCTCATTTTGGGGCATGATGAGAGGTAGTTGAAACTCTGGCGGAGAATGTAGTTCAGTTTCTCCAGTTCTGGGTGGTACTGAGTTATTAGGGAATGCTCCTCTGTGGCCGGGGGGTGAGACCTTGGGACGTTGTGGGAGACTGGAAAGATAAGGCATGGGAGATTTGGTTTTGTACGAGTTTGGGAGGATAATTACGGTCTGTGAAGGCCTCAGTGAGACGCTCAGTATATTTTGAGAGGGACAGCTCGTCACTGCAGATGTGACAACCACTTGTGGCTAGGCTGTTTGGAAGGGAGTTCTTGATACGGAATGGGTGGCAGCTGTCAAAGTGGAGGTATTGCATGGGATTAGTAGGTTCGATATGGACAGAGGTACTTGTTTAGACATCTTTGAGGTGGAGGCCAGCATCTAGGAAGATGGTTTGTTGGATTGAGTAGGCCTAGGTGAAGCAAGTGGGGGAGAAGCTTTTGATGTTCTGGAGGAATGTGGATAGGATGTCCTCATCCTCAGTCTGAATCGCAAAGATGTCATCAGTGAATCTGAACCAGGTGATGGCTGTAGGATTCTGGATGTTTAGGAAGGATTTCTCTAGATGGCCCATGAATAAGTTGGCGTAGGATGGTGCCATGCAGGTGCCCTGGATTTATTGTAGGTAATGCCTTCAAAGGAGAAGTAATTATGGGTGAGGATATAGTTGGTCATGGCAATAAGGTAGGGGGTTGTTTGTTTGGAATCCATCGGGCATTGCAAAAGGTACTGCTCAGCAGTTACAAGGCCATGGGTATTAGGAATTTTAGTGTAAAGGGAGGTGGTATCAATTATGATGAGCACCATGGGGTAAAGGGGCAGGAACTGTGGAGAGTCATTGGAGGAAATGGGTGATATCTTTTATAAAGGAGGGTGGGTTCTGGGAAATAAGCTGAAGGTGTTGGTCTACGAGAGCAGAGGTTCTGTTTGGGGGCACAGTAACTGACCACAATGGGATGTCCTGGGTGGTTGGGTTTATTTACTTAAGGAAACATGTAGAAAGTAGGAGTGCGGGGAGTGGTGGGGATTAGCAGAGAGATGGACTCTGGGGAGAGGTACTGGGTGTGAGTTGCGTTTGTTTGTTTGTTTGTTTGATGGCTGAAAGCTTATATTGTGACAGTCTTTTAGTTGTGCCTATCTGTGATTCAGTATCTCCACTATATGTTGAGTAGCAACTTTCCTTTCATAATATTGTTGCAAACAGAAATTTAGATCTTGATATCCTCGATGTAACATATTAACTTAAATCACTTAAGAAAGGCGGGTCTTTTGGTCCAGATTTTATGCCAGTGTGGTTCATTTTAGAATATGTTGATATAATAGCCCCACACTTAGTAATGAAATATAACTGCTTGCTCGATGAAAGATGTGTACCTAAAGACTGGAAAGCTGCACAGGTCATACCAATGCCCAAGAAAGGAAATAGGACAGTATGCTGAATTTTAAGTCCATATCACAGATTACAATTTGTGGTAGGATTTTTGAATACATATTGTGTTCACACATTATAAAGTGCTTTGGACAAAACTATCTGTTGACACGCTGTCACTACGGATTAAGTAAATATCACTCTTGTGAAATGCAACTAGCTCGTGATTTACATGAAGTAATGAATGTTGTCAACAGGATCTCAATTTGATTCAATGTTTTTAAATTCACAAGCAACTTGTGTGCCTGTGGAGTATCTTCTCAGTTGTGTGAGTGGATTTGTGAATTCCTGTCACAGTTTGTAGTAATTGATAGAATGTCATCAAGTGAAACAGGAAGTGTTATAGACGTTCTGCTGCTCTTAACATATATAAACAATGTAGGAGACAATCTGAGCTGCCCTATTAAATTGTTTGCAGATGATGCTGTCGTTTACCATTTAGTAAAGTCACCAGAAGAGCATATCCAATTTGCAATATAATTTATACAAAATAGCTGTATGGTGCAGAAAGTAACTATCGATCCTATTTAATGAAAAGTGTGAGAGCATAGCCAATTGCAAAATAATTTATACAAAATAGCTGTATAGTTAAGAAAGTAGCTATTGATCTTAATTAATGAAAAATGTGAGGTGGTCTATGTGAGTGTTAAATTTCGTTTTCATGGTAAATCACACAAAACTAAAGGCTATCAATTCAACTAAGTACCTAGGAATTACAGTTATGAACGACTTCTGTTGGACTGATCATGTAGAAAATGTGAAAGCAAACTAAAAACTGCATTTCATTGGCAGAACACTTACAGGATGCAATAGATCTACTAAAGAGACTGCCTACAACATGCTTATCCGTCCTCTTCTGAAGTGCTCCTGCATAGTATGGGATCCTTACCAGATAGGACTGATGGAGGACAGAGAGCAGCACATTTTGTATTGTCAAAAAATAGGGGAGAGAGTGTCTCTGACGTATGCAGGATTTGGGGTGGGTTACATTAAAACAAAGGCATTTCTTCTTGTTGTGGGATCTTCTCATGAAATTTCAATCACCATCTTTCTTCTCCAACTGCAAAAATATTTTTTTGACACAAACCAGCATAGGGTGAAATAAACATCATAATAAAATGAGAGAAATCTGAGTTCGCATGGAAAGATTAAAATATTCATTTTTCCTGCACAGAGCTTGGGTGTGAAACTTATAGAAATACAAGGCTCATCCAGAAAGTAAATTTCCCTATTTTTTTTTTTTTAAGAAGAACAAAGACAACAAAGTTGCATGAAAAACTTTGTTGGTAACAGTTACAGCAATGTTTGAGCTATTTTTTGACATCGTCACCAAAAGAACTGAAACACTTGTCATATTGTGGGATCAACTGTCGTATTCCTGTGTCATAGAATTCCACCCTCTGTGGATGGAACCAGCATGTGACAGTCATCTTAAGCTCTTCATTGTTGTCAAAACACTGGCCAGAGGACAGGAATTTCTTGGGTCGCAAGAAAAGATAGAAGTCACAATGAGCCAGATCAGGACTGTATGCTGCACGATCAAACAGCTCCCAGACGAACTTCTGCAAAACAGTTGCTGTGTGCCAAGCTGTATGGGGTCGAGCATTGTCATGGAGCAGCACAACACTTGCAATAAGCGTTCCATACTTCTTGCTCTGAATGGCATGTCACAGTTTCTGCATTGTTTCACCGCAATGGTCAGTGTTCACTGTTTCACATCTGGACAGGAAGTCAATGAGCAGAATGCCTGTGCTGTCCCACAACACCGTGCACATGTCTTTCGGGACCGACACAGTCTGTTTGAATTTCATCTTGACCGGAGACCCACTGTGATGCCAATCCATTGACTGCTGGTTGGTTTCCGGTGTCAAGTGAGAAATTCATGCCTCATTGCCTGTGACAATTGTGTCCAGAAACTCGTCGCCGTCGTCATGATACCACTGCAGAAACATCAGTGCTGCTTCAAAGCATTTAATTTTGTGCTCAGGTGCCAGGTTTTGTGGCACCCAGCTGGCACACAATTTACTGAACAGCAGGTGCTTAGAAAAATTTCATGCAACAAGGATTGTGATATTTGCGGAAAATGGCCGCTGAACTCTGTAATCATGAAGCAATGGTTCTCCAGGATGCACTGCTGCGTCAGCTCAACTAGATGGTCATTGATGAGGGATGGACACCCACTGCACTCATCATCATGGACACTTTGACGACCTTCAGAAAAAAGCCTAAACCAGCTACGCACCATCTGTTTGCTCATGATGTTCTGCCTGAAGACCGTATAGGGCTGAAGATGAATTTCGGTGGGTGCTATGTTTTGTGCATTTAGGAGCCTTATCACTGACCAAACCTCACAGGCGGCGAGAGAATGAAGAAGAGACGCCATTTCAGCGTTACTTGCACCAGTTGGGGTCTGTCCGGCCAGTATTTGATTGTCATATCATAGATATGCTGCACAGGTGCAATTTTCTTGCCTAAACACAACTTTACTTTAAAGGAAAAAAAATTAGGAAACTTACTTTGTGGATGTGCCTTGTAGTCTGAAGGTGGTTTGATGTACCCTCTGCGAGACACTTAGGTGTGAATTTCAGAAGTCAAGTAGATGTAGATGGCAATCTGTGCATATTTGGAATCCTGCCTACTGCTTATTTTCCCCTTTACGCCTGGAAAAAAGTTTCCATTCTGTCATCTCTTTTCCTCATCATACACACCTATTACGTTTTAGTGCCGGATGATGCAATACAAGAAATCTTATTATTGGTTTCCCTTGTCTATTTTTATTTTCTCTATTTGTACCCACTCAGTAAGTATATTTAAAATTAACAATATTTAACAATTATATGTTGATAGAATGACCAAATTAATTTTAATTGTGTGCTTTTCATTTTTCAGGTTTTGTATACGTTGAATCATGAAGTGCTTTACAAGAGTAAAGAGTAATGGTGAGTCAACAGCTGTCTGGATATAAGGGAATCACGTGCTGTATAAATGCCACATGACCATTTGTGGCAATAATTATTACCATGAAGTAGTTATTACATTTATGAAGAGTAACTGACATAGCTTAACTTAATATTGATCAGCTGTGGAGTAAAAAAAAGTAATATTTTAAAGCAGGGTGTGCATTAGAACTGTTGTATAAATAATGCGACTGAAATATCTCTCGCTTTAGGCTCAGTAAGAATAAAGGAACCAAGGAGAAAAGCAACTTTTCATGTATAAAAGTCATGTATGAAACACATTTTAAAATGGTCTTTTACAAAGGAAAATTCTGGAGGATAGCCCCAGTTCGTCTTGTACCATTGCACAAATGAATGAAATGGGTATTAGTGTCAGTGGCATTTGTAAAACAATTGAAATTTTTAAAATTGAACTAAGCTCCAGGACCTAATCAAATCCCTGTCCGATTCTACACTGAATTTGTAACTCAGTTGACTCATCTTTTAACCAAAGTATACCATAGATCAGTATTACGATAAGGTTAGATGCTGCTCACAATATAGCAGAGATGCTGAGTCGCAGATAGGCACAACAAAGAGACTGTCAGAAAGTGAGCTTGTGGCCAACAAGTCAAAACACGCATGAGCATGCATGCACGCGTTCACGTGCGCGCGCGCACGCACACACACACACACACACACACACACACACACACACACACACTCGCGGGCACGCGCGTGAGGTCTCCGAGGCCCTCTCCTGATTTTTATCCAAAATTTCCTGTTGCTTCTTACTTGCTGTGTCCAAGTTGGTGCCTCCCATAGTTCCCTCCATATCCAGGAGAGTGGGGTCCCGCAGGGCTCTGTATTGAGTGTATCTCTATTTTTAGTGGTTGTTAATGGTCTAGCAGCAGCTGTAGGGCTATCCATCTCACCTTCTCAGTATGCAGACGACTTCTGCATTTCATACTGCTCCACCAGTACTGGTGTTGCTGAGCGGCATTTACAGGGAGCCATCAAAAAGGCACAGTCATGGGCTCTAGCTCTCTGTATGCAGACAACTTCTGCATTTTGTACTGCTCCTCCAGTACCAGTATTGCCGAGCGGTGCCTACAGAGAGCCATCCACAAGGTGCAGTCATGGGCTTTAACCCATGGCTTCCAGTTTTCAGCTGCAAAGTCGTGTGTCATGCACTTCTGTCGGCATCGTACCGTTCATCCGGAACCAGAACTTTACCTCAATGACAATCCACTCACTGTAGTGGAGGCATATTGATTCTTAGGACTGGTTTTCAATGCCCGATTAACATGGCTTCCTCATATTTGTCAGCTGAAGTGGAAGTGCTGGCAGCAACTCAATGCCCTCTGCTGCCTGAGCAACACCAACTGGGATGCAGATCGCTCTACACTGCTGAATCTCTACAGAGCCCTTGCTCAATCCCGCCTTGACTATGGGAGTCTGGTTTATGGTTCGGCGGCACCCTCAGCGTTGTGTTTTCTCAACCCAGTGCACCATTGTGGCGTTCAACTGACAACAGGAACTTTTAGGACAAGTCTGGTGACCAGCGTCCTGGTGGAGGTCAGAGTCCGTCCGTTGAAGGTCAGGCGTGCACAACTGTTCACCGGTTATGTTGCACACATTTGTAGTTCTCCTGAGCATCTGAATTACTGGCTCCTTTTCCCATCCATGGTGGTTCATGTCCCACATTGGAGGCCCAGGTCAGGGCTTAAAATTGCAGTTTGCATGCGATCTCTTCTGTCTGAAGTGGAGTCTTTGCCTTTACCACCTATACTTGAGGTCCATTCACGTACACCTCCATGGTGTACACATAGGCCAAAGCTTTGCCTGGAACTTTCACATGGTCCTAAGTACTCAATTAACCCTGCAGCTCTCCGCTGTCACTTCCTCTCAATCCTTGACATGTATGGGGACCATGAAGTGGTTTACACTGAAGGCTTGATGGCTTCGCGTATGTTCATGGAGGACATATTGAACAGCACTCCTTGCCAGATGGCTGCAGTGTTTTCACTGCAGAGCTGGCGGCCATTTCTCATGCTCTTGAGCGCATCCGCTTATACCCTGACAAGTTGTTTCTTCTCTGTACTGACTCCTTGAGCAGCCTACCAACTATCAACCAGTGCTACCCCCGCCATCCTTTGGTAGCAATCATTCAGGAATCCATCTATGCCCTGGAATGGTCTAGTCATTCCATGTTGTTTGTGTGGACCCCAGGCCACATCGGAATCCCAGGAAATGAACTTGCCGACAGGCTGGCCAAACAGGCTACACGGAAACCGCTTCTGGAGATCGGCATCTGTGCAACTGACTTGCGATCATTATTATGCCGCAAGGTGTTTCATCTTTGGGAGACGGAATGCCATAATCTCAGTATGCACAACAAACTGTGTGCCCTTAAGGAGACTACGAATGTGTGGAAGACCTCCATTCAGGCCTCTGGCAGGGACTCTGTGGTTCTCTGCCAACTCCACATTGGCCATATGTGGCTAACACATGGCTACCTCCTTCATCGCAAGGACCCACCTTAGTTGCACTATGGCTCACATATGACTGTCGTCCACATCTTGCTGGACTGGCCACCTTTAGCCGCTCTGTGGCGGACTTTTAACTTTCCCAGCACCCTACCTTCGGTGTCAGGCAACAGTGCCTCGACAGCAGATTTAGTTTTAGGTTTTATTCGTGAGGGGGGGGGGGGGGGTTATCATACCATCTAAGGGTGGGCACTTAGCCTTCTCTCTGAAGTCGCCACCCTCCCTCCATTTTAACTCTGTCGCACTTTCTTTGCATTTCTTTGTCTTGGTGGTCGTCTTTTCCCTACATGTGCTAACCTTGCCTTGTCTTTTTGGGGTAGACATTTTAATGTATTGCAGAGTGCCTGGCTCATTCTCTTTCATTATTGTGATTAGCCAGCCCACTCTGTACTTTTCCTTGTGGTGTATGTTTTCCCCGTTTTTTGTTTGTTCCATTTCTTTTCTTTTTAGGTCCAGTGTTGAGTGTTTTTGTACTTTGAGCCTTGCTTGCGTCAGGAAAAAGGGACTGATGACCCTGTAGTTTGGTCCCTTTATACCGCAAACCAGACAACCATCCAATCTTGTGTCACACCGTACCATTGCCCTAGCATCCGTTTGCACCCTGTCAGCATGACTAATTGCTCTAAACTGGTCAGTCTCCTATGGAAGGTAATCCTGCAACAATCATTGAGTTGCAAGTCTTCCAAGATGTCAGCCATAATCTCTTGTCCATTGAATTCCAAACACATACTCTGTACCAAATCCAGTACCCTCATCATATAAACTTCTAACAATTCATCATTGTACTAGATGCCAATATACTTTCTCCCATTTAACTGATGGTGTGTCCGTGCCGCTAGGAAGTTTTTACTGACTGAACACCTTAAATAAAAAAATGAAAATCAATTATGCTTAGCTTGCCTCATAAACATCCCTAGCCTACCAGAAACCATAGGGCTCAACAGCAGGCAATAATGTTATCACTTAAATTCAGTGCTACAACCCGATCTTGTAGTTCCAAAAAGAAATTGCAGTGGTCGCCCAACCTCTTCCACAGTTGTAACTGATAACACCTCCCCTTACTGCAGCAGTGCACTCACGGGATTTGGTATTTTAGCAAACGTCTTAGGGAACCCTTCCCTTAAGCCTCACCTGACAAGTTCACCAGTTCTCGGCTGCGAGGGCAAGGGTACCTCATCAGTATCGTCTCACGAATAACATTACTCGTCTCCTGCACCAGCCCAAATAACTCATTGAATTGTTCGTACAACTCCTTAAACCGGATTCCACCACATTAGCACCCAGTTCAGGTACCCTACTCATCAGCTCACTTGCTTGTCCCTGAAATGGCCTCGGACACATCAAAATGCAAATGCTGAACCGCACTATGCTACCAAAGTGTAGCAGGAATTCAGATTGGGAGAGAGATGGTGCTGTGTTGAGAGACATGTGCACAATTTAAAATCATTCTCAATTATGAACAAACAATTATCCCACAAAATACGAAAACTCTCTCCTAACAAAATAAAAAATTAGTGCAGTTTGTAAAAACTGTAATATGAAAATAGTAAATTAGTGCTCCAAATTTACAGTTTTCATAACCCAAGTCTGACAGATTCAGGTTGGTCAAGCTCCAGCTACAGCACACTCAAATTAACACCTCTAAATGATTAAACAAACTATCCACCCACATTTTTCAGCCTACATATGTTGCAGTTCCAGAACACAAGTTCTGGTCAACCTCCAGCTTCAATTAATACAGTAAAACTTCATTAACACGAATCCGAAAGGACCGTAAAATTAAGAGTTTGTTTTAAAAAAAATTGTGTTAAGTGAAAAACACAGATTTTAATAAGTATACATGTACAGCAGTACACTAATGTGTAATACACTACACTATCAATCACGTTATTGTTGACTTATAACACTATGAAGTGATTGCAAAATTACAAGTACTCACAAATTATGTACATTACTTTCTTGGAAAAAATTCGGTCATGGTTTGTTGTCATTCATGGGAACGATAATATTTTGTAATTTCACAACCAATTGCAATGATAGTGTGCGTAAACCCAGCAGTGACGTCGGATGTTGAAGCGAACTGTTCTAAACAGTTCAAGGCTTTAAACATCTCCTGATGGGTAGGTGGAATGGTATGTGTATTCTCTTCCTCTTCACTTTCTTCTGATGGTCCTTCTTGCACCTTGTTCACAGCTTTTGGTACATCCAGCAACATCGTCGTCTACACTAATGAATTCTTCGAAACTAATCCCAGGGTTTGCAACGTCCTGCAGAACTGTCCATTCATCAGGTGAAGTGGCTTCTTCTAACTCGTGGACATCTTCAGTGTTGCTATGTCTCCAAGCTCTGTTAAAGCACTTACCTATATGATGTGGCGATACTGAGCTCCAGGCTGCTGTGATGGCTTTTATTGTGTCAAGCAGATTCCAATTTGGGGTTGCACTATGGTTTTCAGCAGCACGAATTGTAGCTCTTACAAGTCGCTTACGATAAGCTCTCTTTATGAGAGAGATTATGCCTTGGTCCAAGGCTGAAGGCGGCTTGTGGCGCTGGGTGGAAAAAACTGAACTTTTATGTTGGATACGTTCAGATCATGAACGTTATGGGCAGTACATCTGTCCAATGTAAGAAGAACATGGCTATTTTGAGCAACCAGTCGACTGATGAAACAAAGATGCCACTTGCAAAATGGTGTCCCATCGATCCAAGCTTTCTTGTGGTGAGAGTAGATGCAAGGTAAAGTTTCCATATTTATGTTTTTAAAACAACGTGGTTTCTCGGATTTACCGATAACCCAGGGACGAAACTTTTCACTGCCGTCAGCATTACAGCACAGTACAACAGTCACACGTTGTTTGCTTCGTGCTACACCGTGACACTTATCACCATTTATCCCCAGGGTGTGATTTGGAAAAAGATTGTAGAAAAATCCAGTTTCATCCAAGTTAAACACATCACATGAGCCATACTTTTCCCCCACTCGATTGAATTCGTGCAACCAGCTGTTCGCACTTTCATCAACAACTTTATTTGCTTCTCCACAAATTTGTACAGATGAAATTGAATGTCTCTTTTGGAACCGATTGAACCAATAAGCAGAACAACAGAAGTCTTCGGTGCCCACATCTTTAGCAATATCATTCGCTTTTGACTGAATCTCAGGGCCAGTTAAAGGTATGTTAGATGCACGCATATGATTGAACCATTTTAGCAGTAACGTCTCGATGTCTTCATACTTGGCGGTACGAAGTCGTTTAGATTTGTTTCCAGAACCTGATGCCGCAGCATTAATAATCTTTTCTCGATTCTTCATAATTGTAGGTAAAGTAGATTTAGGTATTCCAAAGTGCTCTGCAATTGCTGTTTTCTTGGTACCATGGTCCACTTCATCTAGAATCTTAAGCTTTGACTGTACATTTAGAGCTGTCTGTTTCCTCTTTGCCATTTTCGTGTGCTACAGTACCGGTTGTAACTGTAGTTTTTATTCAGTATTCCAACTCGATATAGCTAACAGAACACCTGTCAAATCTGGCACTGAGTACATTCCTAAATGCTGCTGCACACATTATTGAATGTCTTACAATGTACAGCATACGCTGATTGTTGAGGTGATAATCGCGGCTACCAACCTACAATACATTAAAAACGAGTCAACAATAAGTATAATTAGCTTTGTAGCTACATTTACTACATTCATTTCGGGGGGGGGGGGGGGGGGGGAAATTATGCTTTAGAATACTCTAAGGTCGGAAGTTTGTGTTACAGTGAAATTTAATTGTGCTAGGAACTGAAATTCGTGTTAACCGATAAAACATACCATAAGAACTAATGTATTCCTGGTGGGACCAATATTTTTTTAACGTGAACCGCAAGTTCATCTTACGTGAGGTTGCGCTAATGAGGTTATACTGTATTTCGAGAAGCTCCAAGATTCCTACCAAAAGTAAACCTGTGTTTAAAGCAGCTAACGGGTAATACCACAATTTTAAGATACACTGCCAAGCACGTCCACATGATGCGTTTGTAAAGAATTCTCAGTACAAAATACCAATGACGCACAATAGATTACACAAATGATATTTACTGCCGAAGGGGAGAGCAGCAGGGTGGGTGATACTTATATGATATTATGTTCAGCTATTCAAAAAGACCATAAACAACCCCTGAATCTACTCCACTTTAATTAAGATCCAATTGCTCCCATGAACACAGAATCAACCCCCACCAGTGGATAGCAGTTTTTACACAAAGTCTAAATTGTAGTTAACTACCCACAACAACAAGATCACTTACATGCAAACTGCTCTTCGGCTGTAAAAGTCTCTGCTACAAACACGCCTCACCAGTAAACAGTGCAACAAATTTCACAACAGGTCAAGTCAGCAATAGTTAGCGACAGGTTGACAGAGCACGGAAATATACCAATGTCTGCACAACACCCTTTGAGATTGACCTACTCTAACCACAGAATGAACCATAAGGGTTTAAGACCACAGGATACATGGATGAGATCATGTTATTTGGGATCCTCCCTTGTGCCTACTCATTCAGATTAGTATCGACCCAATAATGTTTGATGGCTGGCAGCCCAGCTGGTGAAATGCTAAGAGCACTGTCTCACCACTCACCAGCCTGGCTCTTGCAGGCTGTGTCCTTGCAGGCAGAGTTGATGTTTCACTCGCTGCTCACTGAGAGGCACAACCAACTCCCAACACCTGTTAATGCTGACTGACTCCAAGCTGTGCTACAGCACCCCCAGTCATTACGGCAGCCCAGGTGTTTTTTGTAACTGTATGCTCTTCCCATGCTGTGGCTGGCAGCAGGATTTCCAAATTCTGGCATGTGTGGTATGGCTAGTACTGTCACAAGTATTACATGCAAAATAATTCGACATCTTGCCAACCTTATGGAAGGTACTTCTGAGGGAAAAAAATGCTGAACTAAGGTTCTTGATTAGTAGGGAAAGGAAAAGATCGTTATATTTTATGGCTGATTTTAGTGTTATTTTTTGCCAAAATTGTCTTTTCTCCCGGATGTGATAATTTCTGTTGACTTGTTTGTGAAGTTCCATATGTTTTTCATTTTTGTCATATTTCCTTGTTTTGTAGTGCTATTTTGGAAATAAAAAATATGTCAACCATTACATTATATTGATTGACAGTAATATCTCATTTATGTGCATTACTGAAAAAAATATGTCAAACATATTAAAGCTAATCTGTTTAAACTGTTAGCACTTCACTCTAGTGTGAAAAATAAACCAACTGGAGCCTACAGTATGTTCCATTTGTCTTTACCATCCCAAATAACTTTTTGTGTAGAAGATAAATAAAAAAACTGGATCAAGCAAATGATGTACACTGATCAGCCAGAACATTATGACAACCATGGCTACTTAATAGCCAGTATGTCCACCTCTGGCACTGATAGGAGCAGTGGCGCATCGTGGTATGGATGCAGTGAGCCATTGGTAGATCGTTGGAGGGATTTGGCATCACATCTGTGCTCACACAAGTCACCTAATTCCCATAGATTTCAGAGAGAGGGGCGATGACCTCTGACACCATGTGCAGGGACTAGATGGTGGCAGGACAAAGCTGCCGGAGCGTCGAGAGACTGCTGGTGAGGGAGGGTGGCGTAATGGGGAGTGGAAAAGGAGAGGAGCAGGGAAGGGAAAAGACCACTGGATGTGTTGGCATAGAGTGTCACACAATGAGGCTAAGGGGACATGAATTGGGAGGAGGTGATAGGACATTGGTGCTGAAACCTGCTGATGGAGGGTGTGGGAAAAGTGTGTTGCCATAGTTTGAGTCTGGATTGATTCTGGGATTGCTCCCATCTGGGCAGCAGAAAAGCTGGTAGTGGAGGGGAGGCTCCAGATAGCATGGGTTGTGAAGCTGCCATTGAAATCGAGCATGTTGTGTTCAGCTGCATGGTGTGCCACAGGGTGGTTAACTTTGCTCTTGGCCATAGTTTGGCAGTGACCATTCGTCCTGGCAGACAGTTGGTTGGTCGTCACACCAATATAAAAATATTTGCAGTGATTGAAGCAGAGCTACTATCTGACATAGTTGCTTTCACAGGTGGCCTGGCCTCTGATGGGGTAGGATAAGCTTGTGACAACAGGGTGGATGTATTGGGCAGGTGTTGCACTTGGGTCTTCCATAGGGATATGATTCCTGTGACAAAGGGTTGGGATTGGGAGTGTCATAGGAATGGACTAGAGTGTCGTGGAAGTTGGGTAGGTGACAGAACATCACTCCATCACTCTGGGCGGGGGTGGGGGGGGGTGGGGGGGGGGAATTTTGCGTAGGATGTCCCCCTTTTCAGGGCATGATGATAGACAATCAAAGCCTTGATGAAAGATGTGGTTCAACTGTTACAGTCTGGGGCAGTATTGGGTGCTGAAAGGGTCACTCCTTTGTAACTGATTCTTGGGGTGGTAGGAAATTGGGGGTGTGTGGAGTTATGACACAGGTAATCTATTTACAGACTAAATCTGAGGGTACTGCCTGTCTGTGAAGGCCTCTGCGAGACCTTATCACTGCAGATACACCGTTGACAGGTGGTTAGGGTGTATGGGAGGAATTTTTTGGTGTGGAAGGGATGGCAGCTGTTGAAACGCAGATGCTGTTGGTGGTTGATTGGTTTAATGAGGACAGATGTGTGGGTGGGGCCGTCAGAGAGGAAGAGTTCAGCGTCCAGGAAGGTGGCACACTGGATTGGATTGAGGGGGACAAGGTGAAGCAGACGAGACGGAAGGCGTTGAGATTGTGAAGGAATGAGGATAGTCCAAATCATGAATATCTCATTAGTGAACAAGTTGAAATGGATAATCAGTTTTTTTAAGTTTCCAGGAAAACACTATCAACAGCACACCAATAAAGCAAAAGGAGATACATATGAGATCTTTTTATTTGATCAGTTGGGAATCTTCTGCTGTAAACTGGCTAGAATGAGGTGCTGAAAGCTATAAATAAAGAGCTGAATAGGAAAAGGGTAATCGGTTTGCTTGTAGAAAAGGTAAAAACACCTGTTAAATAATTCTGGCATTACACTTCATTTTGGAATGATAAGTCAAGAAAGTGGAAGATGTTTGGAATTCTGGTAATGAAGAACAGAGAAAAAATGAGTGTAAGAGGGGCGTTTGAAAAGGCGTGCAAAGTCCGAGAGATGGCATCACCGGTGCGTATCAAGGTGATATTTAGTTAGTAGCATCTTTGGAAAGAACGCACACCAAGTTTCAGCCATATTGGTCTATTTCTTTGTGTTTGGTATTCGTGTGAATCGAGGAAGTCGTGTGATTGTCAAAAAATTGATAAAAAGGAATTTCGTGTGGTGATTAAACATTACCTTAAGAAAGGCAAAATGCCTCAGGAGACTAAAGAGAAGCTTGATAAACATTACGGTGACTCTGCACCTTCGATTAGAACAGTTTATAAGTGGTTTCAAAATTTTTGGAGTGGCCATATGGGCACAAGCGATAATCCAGAAATCATTGATAAAATCCATGATATGATGATGGATGACAGAAGAGTTAAGGTACGCGAGATTGCTAGTGCTGTGGGCATCTCGAATGAATGGATACATAATATTTTGCATAAACATTTGGACATGAGAAAGCTATCTGCAAGATGGGTTCCACGATTACGCACTCTTAACCGAAAACGGAATCGTGTGAAGTGTTGCAAGGATGGTTTTGCAGCTGTTCAGGAAGAATCTGCAGGATGAAACATGAAGACATTACTATACGCCTGAGACCAAACAACAGTCTAAACAATGGGTTACCAGGGAAGAATCTGCACCAAAAAAGGCGAAGACCATTCCTTCGGCCGGAAAGGTTATGGCAACTGTCTCTTGGGATTCGCAAGGGATAATCCTCATCAACTATTTGGAAAAGGGTAAAACTATCACAGGTGCATATTATTCATCGTTGTTGGACAGTTTGAAAACCGAGCTGCAAGAAAAATGCCAGCGATTGGACCACAAAAAAGTCCTTTTCCATCACGACAATGCACCAGCATGCACCTCAGCAGTTGTGGTCGCAAAATTAATGGAAACAGGATTCCAACTTGTTTCACATCCCCCCTATTCTCCATACTTGGCTCCCTCTACTATTTGTTCCCCGGTTTGAAGAAATGGCTGGCAGGACAAAGATTTTATTCAAATGAGGAGGGGATTGCAGCAATTAATAGCTATTTTGCAGACTTGGACAATTCCTATTATTCGGAAGGGATCAACAAATTAGAAGAGCATTGGATGAAGTTTATAAGTCTAAAAGGAGACTATGTTCAAAAATAAAAAAGTTTACCCCAAACAAGTAAGTAGTTAATATTTTGCATGGACTTTGCAAATGCCCCTTGTATTACAATATTTACAAAAGCCAAGTGGAAGCTATATATGAGGAAGGTTGTGAGAGAAATCTAGTGTCAAGAAGGATGTGAGTTACGATTGCAGTTTATCACATTTGCTATTACTGGCGTTTAAATGTGGGCAGAATGCTCTTCAAGCATTAAACAAGTGTAACCAGCAGAGAGAGTGAAATAGAATACCTACACACTATTGTACATGTTGTAAATCCAAAATATCCATACACGTGTTGCACACGTAAATCCAGTGATATTATTGATGGAAGAAAGATTAGAGTTCAGCACTGAGCTAGTGACGATGTCATTAAAGAGTGAGGATGCGCTAAAATTGGGCGAGGTTCATGGAGGAAGCAGACTGTATGTTTTTCAAAGAACTTTTCTGACATTTAATATCTTATAGATTTAAGGGAAATATGGAACTACATCTGGAAGGCTTGACAGGGATTTGGCTGTTGCTCTTCCAAAATATAAGTATTCGTTTCATCACTGTGCCACCTCACTTGACGGTAGGAAGAGAGATATTGAAGAATATGGAAATCAAGAGTAATACCGCCACAACAATAATCTTTCATAAGTAAGTCAAATGTCCAACTGTGACCACAAAAATTGAGGGAATGAACAATAGAGAGAGTCAGCAGAGGCAACACCCATTGTTACATGATTACCTCTAGCCAGGTGATATACTAGAATGTGATTCTTAAAACAAATAAATTACTGTACAACCTATTTCAACAGTTTTTTCCAACAATTTGACAACCCTCATTTTGTGGAGTCTCTGTCATCAGTTTTAGCCAGTTATAAATTAATGTGCAGAAAATTTTATCATTTTGTGTGCATCAGAATTTCCCCTAAACTGATTGAGGAAATTAAATGTGTTAAAATGTAGTTGGTTACCTATGTTTTCACTGGTAGTCAGGCAGTTGAATAAAAGAATTATTTGGTCATTTATACTTATTCTTCCTGTGTGACTATATGTGAGGGTTTATGCTGCTATGTATCTGTGCGTACACATATCTAACCATGTAGATGCTTCAGTAAGAATTACTCCGAATGTACAGTTCCTCTTAATGGGTTAATTCATAAAACCTAGATAAAGTTTTCCATGTCAAAAAATGTATAATAATTTTTCTGTTTGATGATGCGTGGCTACAATAACAAGAATTATTGTATGTACCTTAATGTTCTGAACATAAATGTTTTTTGCAGCAAGTTTGCTATTATCTTTTTAAATGAAAATATATTGTAGAAATTTTTACTTATTCCACATCCATGAGGACCATTTCATTTGGAATCTTTGTAAAGTAGATTAGCATATTTGTTTTTCTTTGTAAATATTTTTTGTGCATTTCTGTATTCTGACATTTTCTGCATCCTGGAGGATCTCCTCGCTGTGGATATAATGAAGCAGAAAGCACATCTAATCTAATCTTTAAAAACAATTTACGAGTTTTTAACAAGACCGTTGTTTAGGCAATAATAACTTTCTCATTGCTTGCATTGTGCAGAAACAATGATAAAAATGATTAGGCATACAAATCATGTATTGGCATGTTGTTGTGTATGATTTCATGTTTTTGTATTTTCTTCTAGTATTTGCACCAACATCGACTGACATCATCAGCCAGAACATGATTTATTGGCAAATGTCTAAGCACTATAAGCGTATAAAAAGTGCTAGAAAGGTGGTAGACACATCAGCACCTTCCCATAGTAAGTTCAGTAGTGCTTCAACACGACGAGGGAAGAAACCAAGTACAGAGTGCCACTCTCCACTCAGTTCTGATGGTTCACTCAGACAGGGATTTCATTGTTCATCTGAGACAACAAATAGTGCTCTTACACATACTTGTGAGAAATACAACCTGGGCCCTATATCTGGAAGGTAATTATAATAGAAAAAAAATTGTGAAACAAAAACAGTTTATCAAAATAAAATTTTGATAATAATATTCTATTCTTTGAATGTAACACACCAACCACGCAGCAAACAGAGCAAATAATTGTGTGTACATTTTTGAAAGGCCTGATTCACTGCCATGTGGTTGAAATTTTTTTAAAAAAATATTTATTAATCTGTTATTAAATGTGGATCATTCCATGTTAAATTGCCTAATTTCGGGGTATTTTCCTGCTCGGCCATCAAGGATTTTGATGAAATTTTATATGAACTTTCACACTTGTCATCAATGAACATTGGTAAAGTTTAACATTCATGGAAGGAATACTGGCTGAAATCCAGGCACATGCTTGACTCCATGTGCAACTTTGCGTAGAGTGAGTGTGAATTTCTGGTAACTTTAAGCAGTTATCTCGTGCAATATTTTATTGAAAGAAATGAAATTTGGCCATCTTGTACAACTTTGTGTGTTCTCTTAATAATACTGGAGTTTCCATTGTCTGAATAATAATGAAAAGAATTTTATGAGCTGTAGTCAGACAGAAAATTCTAAAAAAAAAAATTTCAAGTTACTATCAGTAGTATGATCTATATGGAGAAATGCGTGATACACACCGTGCTGTCTTACAATATGTTTATTCACTATCCGTTTCAATCATGGACCATTTTCACAGTGGAAAAATATATATTGTAACAACTTCATATGGCATCCACCTGTTTAACCAGGAGAGTATACATCATTCTGCAGTTCTTACCATTTGGTCAGTTTGTTTTTATCATGTACACACAGGCTCTCTCTATGGAATCAAACCCTGAGTCTCTTTACCCATTACAACCATGGTAGTTGCAGAACCTACCATCGTATGTTGCTATTGCAATGCCGTAATAGTGCAGTATTATATGATACAAGCAAACTGAAGATTTGGTAAGAACTACAGCAATGGCATATACTTTTCTGGTTAAATAGCATGTATGCCATGTGAAATTGTCAAGGTAGATGTTTTTCCACTGTGAAGTTGATCCATGATTGAAATCAGTAGTGAATAAATATATTAAAAGACAGCACAGTGTGTATCATACATTTCTTCAAACAGAAAATTTCAGACAACATTGCCCTAAAAATTGGTGCCCAAAAAAATTTTAAAGTTTGGCTTTTTGATTTCAGGAGATAATGGTATGACAAACTTGTAACTTGGCATACAGTAACCTAACAATACAACATTCTCAAATGTAAAGTTTCATTTATGTACCACTTCCCAATGCTGAATAAATTACTCTTTAAACTGGGTTCACTAGAAAGACCATGGTCTATCTGCAAAACAAAGTGGATTTGATTATCAAACATGGGCTAACAAAGCGAGATAATTTGAATCAAATTTGGGTGTGACAATCGTGGCACAAAAAATGTAAACTTCGAATGGTTATATCTGTCTCGTAAGGTAAATGCATACTGAACGTGAAACTGAATATGCAATATCTCAGTAGCACAAGGATGTGGAATATAAAATTTCATTCATCTACTATTTTCCAATAATCTACAAATTCTTAGGAAAGATGATGAGTTTTGTAAAAAGATGAAAATATGGTGTGTTTAACACTTCTTTGAAAAATACAGTTTTCTGTTGAAGCTTCAAAACCAGTCTCATTCTAAACAATGTGTTTTAAGC
Source organism: Schistocerca cancellata (assembly GCF_023864275.1). Classification (NCBI taxonomy): domain Eukaryota; kingdom Metazoa; phylum Arthropoda; class Insecta; order Orthoptera; family Acrididae; genus Schistocerca; species Schistocerca cancellata. The sequence continues at coordinate 632,717,440 of NC_064626.1, read as the reverse complement.
TCCACAAGAACAGTGAGTTTAATTTTCAACAAGGGTTGACAATGCTACATGAATTAAGGCAAAGTAGCCAGAAAAATCATGCTGTGAATAAAGTTTTGTAGTTTGGCTTCTTATGTCTTGTTGATTAAAGCGATAAGAAACATGAAACTTTGGACATAAAAACTTAGCAACATATATTTTCCAATATAAAATCTCAATAACATACTGCTTTCCAAATTTCCATAAAATCAGTTAAAACTTGATTTGCATAAAAATACGTCAGTCAGTAATGCTTCAACAATTTTAAACTTTACCAACATTCATTGGGAACATGAGCGAAAGTTCACATAAAATTTCAACGAAATCCGAGATGTTAGAGTGGGCAGGCCTAGGTGAGTCAACATAAAAAAAAGAAAAGTGGTAGCTTTGCTGTAGAAAATATTGATTGTACCTATATGTCACTTAAATGTTGATAACATTATTCAGCCTTTACAACAAATAAATGATTGTGTTTGTAGATAAGAAACTAATTGTGAACAGTGATAATTTAAAAATTAAATTGGGGGAGAATCTTCTGTAAAGATTTTGGGCACGACTATTTTATTTTAGTTTATTTTGCTTCTTTCACTTGGCTGCCTTCAGCCAATTCTCTTAGCAACTCTTTCTGATGGGCAAGTTTTTTTTATAGAAAATCAGCCAGATAGCCTTAAAGTAAAAAACATTCTTTGTCGGAGCTTCTTTGGCAAGAAACTTGTTTCTTTTGCTTCTGTTTATAGTGATCTCTGTCATCTGATATATATTGTAGATTCAGTCATGCTCCATTATCAATTGTTTTCTAGACAGAAGTCTTTGTAGCAATGAAGGAAAGAATTATACCTGATGAAAGTGCCCTTATAATTCATAAAAGTCTTGGCTATCAGTGTTGCATGTTTGATCTCATATTTCTTCCTCTCTCTCTCTCTCTCTCTCTCTCTCTCTCTCTATCTATCTCTCTCTCTCTCTCTCTCTCTCTCTCTCTCTCTCTCTCTCTCTCTCTCTCTTTTTCCCATTGGTATTCCGACTGGTTTGATGCAGCCCGCCACAAATTTCTCTCCTGTGCTAACCTCTTCATCTCAGACTGGCACTTGCAACTTACATCCTCAATTATTTGCTGGATGTATTCCAGTCTCTGTCTTCCTCTACAGTTTTTGCCCTCTACAGCTCCCTCTAGTACAATGGAAGTCATTCCCTCATGCCTTAATAGAAGTCCTATCATCCTGTCCCTTCTCCTTACCAGTGTTTTCCACATATTCCTTTCCTCTCCGATTCTGCACAGAACCTCCTAATTCCTTACCTTACCAGTCCACTTAATTTTCAACATTTGTCTGTAGCATCACATCGCAAATGCTTGGATTCTCTTCTGTTCCAGTTTCCCCACAGTCCATGTTTCACTACCATACAGCACTGTACTCCAGACGTATATTCTCAGAAATTTCTTCCTCAAATTAAGGCCGATATTTGATATTAGTAGACTTCTTTTGGCTAGGAATGCCCTTTTTGCCATTGAGAGTCTGCTCTTGCTGTTCTTGCTCTGTCTGTCATTGGTTATTTTACTGCCTAGGTAGCAGAATTTCTTAACTTCATCTACTTCATGGTCATTAATCCTGATGTTAATTTCTCGCTGTTCTCATTTCTACTACTTCTCATTACCTTCGTCTTTCTTCAATTTACTCTCAATCCATAATGTTTACTCCTTAGACTGTTCATTCCATTCAGCAGATCATGTAATTCTTCTTCACTTTCACTCAGGATAGCAATGTCATCAATGAATCGTATCATTGATATACTTTCACCTTGAATTTTAATTCTGCTCCTGAACCTTTCTTTTATTTCTGCCATTGCTTCCTCAATGTACAAATTGGACAGTAGGGGAAAAAGGCTACATCCTTGTCTTACACCCTTTTTATTATGAGCACTTCATTCTTGGTCACCCACTCTTATTATTCCCTCTTTACTGTTGTACATATTGTATATGACCCGTCTCTCACTATACCTTACCCCTACTTTTCTCAGAATTTCAAACATCTTGCACCATTTTACATCGTCAAACACTTTTTCCAGGTTACCAGATCCTATGAATGTGTCTTGATTTTTCTCAAGTCTTGCTTCCATTATTAACCGCAATGTCAGAATTGCCTCTCTCATGCCTTTACCTTCCTAAAGCCAAACTGATCATCATGTAATGCATCCTCAGTTTTCTTTTCCATTCTTCTGTATACTATTCTTGTAAGCAACTTGGATGCATGAGCTGTTAAACTGATTGTGCAGTAATTCTCGCACTTGTCAGGTCTTGCAATCATCAGAATTGTGTGGATGATACTTTTCAGAAAGTCAGATGGTATGTTGCCAGACTAATATATTCTACACACCAACATGAATAGTTGTTTGTTGCCACATTCCACAATGATTTTAGAAATTCTGATGGAACGTTATCAATCCTTTCTGCCTTATTTGACCTTAAGTCCTCTAAAGCTCTTATAGATTATGATTCTAATACTGGATCCCTTATCTCTTCTAAATTGACTCCTGTTTCTTCTTCTATCACATCAGACAAATCTTCCCCCTCATAGAGGCTTTCATTGTATTCTTTCCACCTATCAGCTCTCTCCTCTGCATTTAACTGTGGAATTTCCGTTGCACTCTTAATGTTATCAGCCTTGCTTTCAGTGAAATTTCCATTGCACTCTTAATGTTATCACCCTTGCTTTTGATGTCGCCAAAGGTTGTTTTGACTTTCCTGTATGCTGAGTCTGTCCTTCCGACAATCAATTCTTTTTCGATGTCTTCACATTTTTCCTGCAGCCATTTCGTCTTAGGTTCCCTGCACTTCCTATTTATTTCATTCCTCAGCGACTTGTATTTCTCTGTTCCTGAGTTTCCCGGAACATTTTTGTACTTCCTCCTTTCATTGACCAATTGAAGTATTTCTTCTGTACCCATGGTTTCTTCGCAGCTACCTTCTTTGTACCTATGTTTTCTTTCCCAAATGTTGTTATTGCCCTTTTTAGGGATGTCCATTCCTCTTCAACTGTACTACTTACTGAGCTATTCCTTATTGCTATATCTGTAGCTTTAGAGAAGTTCAAGTGTATCTCATCATTCCGTAGTACTTCCATATCCCACTTCTTTGTGTATTGATTCTTCCTGACTAATGTCTTAAACTTCAGCCTACTCTTCATCACTATTATGTTGTGATCTGAGTCTATATTTGCTCCTAGGTATGCCTTACAGTCCAGTATCTGATTTTGGAATCTCTATCTTCATCACCCACCTTTTTCCAAGTATACCTCCTCCTCTTGTGATTCTTGAACAGAGTATTCGCTATTACTAGCTGAAAATTGTTACAGAATCAATTAGTCTTTTTTCTGTCTCATTCCTTGTCCCAAGCCCATATTCCCCTGTAACCTTTTCTTCTACTCCTTCCCCTACAACTGCATTCTAGTCTCCCATGACTATTAGATTTTCATCTCCCTTTATGTACTGTATTACCCTTTGAATATCCTCATACACCTTCTCTATCTCTTCATCTTCAGCTTGTGACGTCAGCATGTATACCTGAACTATTGTTGTTGGTGTTGGTTTGCTGTCGCTTCTGATAAGAACAACACTATCACTAAACTGTTCACAGTAACACACTCTCTGCCGTACCTTCCTATCCATAACGAATCGTACTAATGTTATACGATTTTCTACTGCTGTTGATATTACCCTATACTCATTTGACCAGAAATCCTTGTCTTCTTTCCACTTCACTTTACTGACCCCTACTAAATCTACATTGAGCCTTTGCATTTCCCTTTTCAGATTTTCTGGCTTCTGACATTTCATGCCCCGACTCGTAGAATGTTATCCTTCCGTGATTAATCAATCTTTTTCTCATGGTAACCTCTCCCTTGGCAGTCCCTGCCTGGAGATCTGAATGGGGGACTATTCTGGAATTTTTTGCCAATGGAGAGATCATCATAACACTTCTTCAGCTACAGGCCACATGTCCCGTGGATACATGTTTGTGTCATTAATGCAGTGGTTTCCATTGCCTTCTGCATCCTCATGCTGTAGATAATTACTGTTTCTCTCGTCTTTAGGAGCAGTTTTCCACCCCTAGGACAAGAGAGTGCCGTGAACCTCTGTCCTCTACTCCACCCTCTTTGACAAGGCCATTGGCAGAATGAGGGGTGACTTCTTATGCCAGAAGTCTTCGGCTGCTAATGCTGATTATTAATCAAAATTTAAGCAGCGATGGGATTTGAACCCGGGACCAAAGACGTTTTGATTACTAATCAAAAGACAAATTTCTATGTCTCCGTTTGCACATTACATCATTATTCCACAAAAAGCAGTAATCTGTGTTGGATCACAACAATGCATGGCAAACAGCAATAATCCGCTCCCTTGTAGCCTACAAGATAAGAAAGTGCAAAGAGATAGGAAGTACATATGTGAGTCAGTTGTATTCAGAGCTGCCACTGGTGTAAGCAGAAACAGCGCCAGTCACAGAATGAGGCCCTTTCTCCATGGAATTATGAAATACATTTATTGGTAACTCCACTTTGTGAGCATGGGACTGAGACTCTTAAATTAAAATTAATCTACTGAAATGGAAAGTTCGAATCATTCAAATTGTGAAAGAAACTGAGAGGCATGTTATCATGTAATAACAATAGTGTAATTACATGTAAAACAGAACACAAGATTTGTTAGCACTAAATTTGAGCAAAATTCCCCCCCCCCCCCCCCCCCCCCATCCTTGTTGCTGCAGCATGACTGGTGTGTGTGGTGAAAAAGTGAAAGATGTGCGTACTGGTGAGTGGAAGGAACAGGCTAAGAGTGGGTTAGGAAAAATAAAGAAAATGTGCGTTACCTGTGTGTGGAGGAAGGAAATGTAATATGTATACAAGAATAGTTCATTACTCACCAAACAGGAAATGTGTTGAGCATTAGAACTGCTTGAAGAATTCAGTGACAAAAGCACATCGGAAAGTGGAGGACTTAGAGTAAGAGTAAAGGAAAGGAATTTATGGGAGAGCAGGTGGAGTAAAAGTGTAGCACTGGGAATGTGAAGTTGAAGTGTCTATCAGAGGGAGGAACCTACACATGGGATGTCTCTTGCGATATATCCTTTGTTTGTGCAACTCTCTAGGCCTCAGTGTCCACCTTTCCCAAAGCTTTTTTCCTGTTCTCCCTCATTCCTGATTTAGATTTCCCATGTTTTTCATAAATCAGTTTGTCTTGAACTACACAGGCAAGTCTTTCCCCTTCCTTGTGCAACCCAAGTTAGTACTCTGTCTCTAATGTTCTCATTATGAACAGGATGTTAAACAATAAGCTTTCTTAGAATGGAGTAGGAGTAGGAGTAGATTAGTGTTTAACGTCCCATCGACAACGTCATTAGAGACGGAGCACAAGCTCGGGTGAGGGAAGGATGGGGAAGGAAATCAGCCGTGCCCTTTCAAAGGAACCATCCTGGCATTTGTCTGAAGCAATTTAGGGAAATCACGGAAAACCTAAATCAGGATGGCCGGAGACGGGATTGAACCGTCGTCCTCCCGAATGCGAGTCAAGTGTGCTAACCACTGCGCCACCTCGCTCGGTCTTAGAATGGATCAGATGAATTCTTTAGCATCTTGTTAAGTACATCTTTCTTAAAAGTTGAGGAGTGTGTGACATATGCACATCCTCAGTCATTGAACAGCGTAAATACAGCTCATCATATTTGATTTCAGTAGCTGTTTCAGCACAACCACTACCAAGCTTCTTACTTCTTTTAGCTAAAATTTTTATTAATCTGCAAGAAATAAAAATCCTCTGTGCAGACATTGATTCCAAAAACTGGATGTTTTCTGCATTAAAATTACACCTGTCAGTTCTTTACATCATCTCAGTTTCTGTACAGTCATTTTTAAAATTTTTGTTGTTGTATTTTTAAATTTATTATCTTTATTTAAACCTACTATATTTCCATATGAAATCTGAGGGCTCTTAGATGTTAAAAGAGATCCAAGTTCAATTCCACATTGATAAACACCCAACCACTCACTTTCAGTAACCTTAGATTTGACCACAATACTCCATACTCCTGTAGCTCCATATTCCCGTTTGTTATATCTCTCCTCTTCTTTGAAGTTATATTTTTAACTCAAATTTATATATGTCAGTGTCTTCCTACTGTGTGTGTTTCCTAAATTTCAAACACTTTGTAGAACCAGAGTTCATTGTTGACTATTACAGCAAGCAGTCATGTTCCAAGCATCAATAATCTATCTGTGTCATATTACAAGTATCTTTGTTGTGTTTTCTCAGCTCCTTAACTGCATTGACTAGCATCTTTAATGGGCTAGAGAATGCGCGCGCACACACACACACACACACACACACACACACACACACACACACACACTTGTGCAGCTGCATTCAACTGTCTGAACACACATTGTGAAGTGAAGTACCCAGTGGTCCAATTTACTGTAGAAAATGTGTCATTGTCGGAATAGTTTTATTACTAAAAGAGAATTTATATTTTATGCATTATTTCTGTGGCAAAGCTGTTAGTAATTAGGCATGTAGTTATGCTGTGAACTGATTATATGGTAAACAAATTCACTTACACCTTTAATCATTGGTAATTGTATTTATAAATAAACCATTTTTATGAATGAGGGGGATGATAGAAACAAAACATACTCTTCACTAGTTTGTTCATGGTATAATTTTCGTATTTTGTTGTTACTAGTTATCAATTTACAGTAACTGCCATACATGCTTATGCACAACATTATCTTGTACAGTACTTTGCTATGTTTTCAGAGAGCAACAAGAAGAGAGGCCTGTGCCTAATGCAAAGTGTAGGAGACCTTCCAAGAGCTGCAAGCATAACACACAGTCTACCATCAGTCTACAATGTAATGTTAAATGCTGCCATAATTCCATTACAAAGTCTAAGACGTGTTATAAAACATCAGAAAGGAATAGTATAAATATACATAAAAAGGTAATATATGTTAAGAATGCTACTTTAATTGATTATCAGAACTATGACAGAAAGGAGTTGACAGAATGATTCTTCCATGGTTCTTCATCACATTGAGCAGGGATCTTTGTTGCCTATTCCTTAACCATCTATTATTCACCCTTCTGACTCAAACTCTACAATGAACTCTGCATTTGTGGAGAGATGGGAAGAGATGAGCGGTTAATTTAGAATTTTGTTCATGTCTTTCTTCCTTTTATTCTTCATGTAGGAGCACTCCTGTTGCTCTATCCTGTACTACTGTATAAAGTTTTCTCCCCTTCATTTTGCCTCAAACTTGTTGCTTTATCTGTTTTGTCACAAACACCAAAAAAATTCTGTGACTGTGGTTTTATGTGCCTGCATCCTTCATTTTTCAGTGTATTTTTGCCAACGTGAGATTTGTCTTTGATTGATTATACCATAAACGATGATGATTCAGTTTTGGGTACACTAAAAGTTGGTCATTGGGGCTCAAGCTTGAACAGCCATGAGCACTTAAATTTGAACTTGAATTCAGTTGTGTATTAACAGCTGCTGAAAAATGAGGTGCTAGTTCAACCATGTTAGAATTCTGAAGAATTTGTACATCAACTCCACAGCTTCCACTAGCCTTCATCAGAATGCTGACAAATTCTTTGATGGAAAGCGATTCTGTTTTATCATCAACACTATTCTTAGCAGCCCTAAACTGAGCAAAATGAGGAGAAATTTGGACTCCTATAACATTTACGTAGACGCATTTACCACTCCCTTCTGTTTTTGTGAGAGTAGTACTTTAACTTCTTGATGAATCAGGATTACCATCTTCTCTTCTTTCAAAATAAGAAACCTAGAAGCAAAACACAACCCCAAGCAAAGTGGAGTTCGCAAAGCATTTGATAACAGTTACTGTTTTGTTGCTTGCTTAAGCTGGCACTGTCATAAACTAGTAGTTCAGCCCCAAACCTCTGCCTCAACCAGTTCCTTACACGACCATAGTGCAAATCCCCCCCCCCCTCCTCTCCCCTCCAGAAACTGTCATATTGAAGTACCCACATAATATCATCTACAAGGTAGTTGGCAAAACGAGTCTTGTCTGTGATTATTGTGTCCACATATATTACAACAGTGATGTTCTTTTCGTGTTGTATTGAAAGAGTATGGCACAGGGATTACCTTAAAATGTAGACTTAAATTTAAAAAAAATGTTTTCAGTGTACAGAAAATACTTTGACTAAAAATTTTGCTGCAAGTTGTTGTCATTATCTTCAGTTACGTGGAAAACAATTGAAAGCTTTTACTTCAGTCTTTTACCTCTAATTTGAGGATTTTATATGTAAAATATTTCTGGTTTGCAGGAAAAAAGTTCCTTTGATATTATGGAGGTACACAGCAAAGATTTTATTTCACCCAGTAAACCATTCAAGCCAAGAATTCTTAAAACTGATGCCGAACCAAGAATTCGGAATCTAAGAGTTTACTACCCACCGAGGAAAAAAGTACATCACAAAAGAGTAGTGACAGATGTAAAAGAGAATGACTTTGCAGAAGCCGATGAAGAGCGGTGTGAAGTACGTAAATCTTATTACATTTTTGTCATGGAGTTTTTCATAGGTAATGTGAAAAACAATATAGCCGTTAACAACTCTCATCTGTAAGCTGACCTGCATTGTCTTCTATTGAATGAATGTATGCGCCTGAGGCATTTATATATTAATTACTTACTTATATTACTTACTTATATTAATTACTTACTCACCATATAGCAGAGATGCTGAGTCATAGGTAGGCACAACAAAAACAGTCAGAAAATGACCTTTCAGCCAACAAGGCCTTCGTTGGTGATAGAACACGCGCATGCACATGCACACACACACACACACACACACACACACACACCCGGACACAGCCTTTGGCCTCGGCAGCCAGGGACTGGCTGAGGCCAGAGACTGTGATTGTGTGTGTGTGTGTGTGTGTGTGTGTGTGTGTGTGTGTGTGTGTGTGTTCTCTCGCCAATGAAGACCTTGTTGGCAGGAACCTTATTTTCTGACAGTCTTCTTGTTGTGCCTATCTGTGACTCAGCATCTCTGCTATATGGTTCGTAGCAACAATCCTTTTCATAATATTGTTACATTCCATCCAGGATTTTCCATTGTTGGATTTTACTTAACACTTTGCCATCCGCACGTCCCATACAAATTTATTCGCTTTTGCCGTCTGCATGTCTCGTACAAATGTATTCACTTGGTGCCGGCAGCGTTAATTCGGATTACTTGGTTTTACGCCAGCCGTTCTTGGCATTGTCAGCAGATTATAAATTGTTAAGTTTTACTAATCTCATCATTAGTTGTCATAAGTTCACAACCCTGTTATCCTACTTTCATGAAATTTCGAAGATATACATATGTAAATAAATACAAAATTTGTTTGTTGCATATATTTGTTTATTTGCATTGTCTTTGGTACTTCGTATGATATGCAGCAAAACAGTCTCCAAGATGTAATGCAACTCCACAAGGCTTGCACATTAAGTTTGTTTTTCTCCTTTTTTTATTTTTGGAACATACATGGCAGTTCTTTGTTTTCATTTATTCATTTCAGAAATAAGTATTAGCTGGTGTTGCTTTATGTGACCAGAAAGTCTGTCAGCTGGATCATGATGAGACGTACGCGGTGTAGTGGCAACCACCAAGTTTTGCTCAGACGCAGGTGCATGGTCTTTTATCCGCGAATCAGACACTTTCAATAAAAAATCGTGATGTCGGAGATTCTTGTGTTCTGTATTGAAATATTTCCATGTACGGAATGTATTAAATAATGCGCAATTTAGGAGGTACATGCAAACATTTTTTGACGATTTTAAAGTTTTTCTATATGTAGGGTAATACGAGGGTTGTACCAAAAGTGAGGTTCCCAATGAGCTACAGCCTTGAGGGAATTTGCTAGGCTAAATCTGACAACAGGGCCGTGTGCAGTGGTTTCCCCACTCTCGAGCCCATCCGTCCGCGATTCGCTATGTTGCTCAGTGTTGGCTTGGCAGCTATCAGAGATGGAAGTGTTGATCACCGCTCCTGTCAAGTGTGAGTTTCGAGCTGTACTCTGGTTTCTCCACACAAGGAAGTTACCGCCCGTGGAGATTCATTGTCAACTGACTAAAGTTTACAGTGAAGAGGGCATGTCCTTTTAGCATGTCTGCAAATGGTGCAGGGCTTTTGCTGAGGGTTGCTTGGAAGTTCATGATGAAGAACGGAGTGGAAGACCACTGGTTTTGGATGCAATTGTTCATAAGGTCAACACTGAGCTGCTCAAAGATCGGAGGGTCACTGTCCATGAACTTGTTGAATGCATTCCTGAAGCTTCCCACTGCACAATTGAAAGAACTTTAACAGAAACATTGGGTTATGGCAAGGTGTGTGCTTGCTGGGTCTTCCGGATGCTGACTGATGGATACAAGGAGCAATGCCTTGACTGTGCTCGAAGGTTCCTTCAACAGTGTGAGGGGGAGGCAACAAGGAGACATTGTTGGACTCTTTCATCATGGGAGATAAAACATGGGTGTTTCATACCCCCATCCCGGTACAAAACAACAATCTCTTCAGTGGTGTCACTCTGGTTCACCACCACTTAAGAAATTCCAACAAACGCAGTTGGCAGGAAAGGTTATGTCGACTGTGTTTTGGGATCAGAAGGGCGTACTCCTCATTGATTTCATACAACCTGGGACATCAATAAACTCAAACAGATATTGTGAAACATTCACCAAACTCCGGTGAGCAATTCAGAATCGCCAGAGAGTACGACTGATGGAGGGAGTAGTGCTTCTACGTGACAATGCTCGATCCCAAGTCGCTTGTCAAACACAGGAGCTCTTGAAGAAATTTGGGTGGACAGTTATGCCCCATCCCCCGTACAGCCCGGACTTAACCCCCAGCGATTATCACCTCTGCCCCAAGCTGAAGGAACACTTAGGTGGCAAACACTTCAAGAGCGATGGTGAAGTCCAATTGGAGGTCACACGCCTCCTCAATGGGTTTGCAGGAGGCTTCTTCAACTTAGGAATACAAAAGCTGGAGCACTGTCTTCAAAAGTGTGTCGAAAAAAATGGAGACTATGTTGAAAAATAGACAAAAGTGTAAGCTTTCCAACAATGTATAAATTAATAACAATAAACAATGTCTTCTGTTTGTAAAAAATATGGGAACATTACTTTTGTTACAACCCTCATAACTTAAATATTGGTCTGCCTGATCCATTCTTTCATATATTAGTTGTAGTCTAATATATTTTCAGGTTTTTTATTGTGTGATTGATTTTTCTACATTTTCTTTGAGTGTCAGTCAAAGTGGCATTATGTATTGTAGAGATCATTTCTATCGTTTTAGTTTTCGAAGGTATCCATACCTGCGTGAGTACTTCATCTTTCCATTGATGACAAGCTTCAAACACATTGACATTTTCGTTTTCTGGAAATCCTCTATTTTGCCGTATCGTTCCACAAACTTGAATTTTCTTTTTGAGTAACTTCTCTGCAAGTTCTACTCTGTTATAATAATTATCCATGTTGAGGTGCTGCCACTTTCCATAAGAAGGTGTCAGTTGCATCACTGTTTTTGCTAAAAGCTGTCCAGTGCCGGAATATATCTTGAATGAGGAAACGTATCCTGTACTCGAATCACACAGCATCCAAATGAGTATGCCATATTTTGTAATTTTTGATGGATAGTAAACTTTAAAATTTAACTCTCCATGCCATAGTATCATTCCTTCATCAGTTGAGATGTTTTGACTTAGATTAAAAGTTTCTTTAAACATTTTGGAAAAATAATCAATTACGAATTGCACTTTGAAAAGCCAGTCGGCATTATCTTGCTTATTGTTGTCGGAAAAATGAAAAAAATGATAATATTTGTCTGAATCAGTTGTGGGACATCGTTTTGCGAAATATCAGTGTGTCTATCTATGGCTTTGATGACCAATAATCATCGATCCTTGCTTTTTTTTACAGCTCCTTTAGGATAGCAAGCCCAAACCATTTTCTAAGTTCGGGTCCTGTAATGTCGACAAATTTGGCATTTTTTTAAAAATCCGGTTTCCTTCTATTGCAATTTTGACTGTAGTACTTGTTGGTTTCGTTGCTAATATATTCAAATAGATCATTCCCAATATATAATTCTAAAATATCCTCGATGGTCTGCGTATTTTTGGGAACTATGTTTGGACCCGAAGATCCTTCAAATTTATTATTGGCCCTCGGTAAATCAAAGTCTGACCACTGTGCACTGTCTTCTTTGTCAGATTCATCCAAATCAGTTGGCAACCATAGCGTTCACCGAATTCTTCTTGGACATATTTCACTATTTTCTGACGATTCTGCTTCACTTTGTCAGTCAGAGTGCAGATTTAATAGTTTCTATTGGATCCTAAACCACATGTATCAAAAATGTTCAAATAGTTTTACTTAGTATTGATGAGGTCTGCAAATAATATCATCACTTACAATAAACAGAATTTATGAGTTCTGATTTTGAGGAAGCTAAATATTCCCCATGATGCACTCACTCTTTGTTAGTTTGTCCAACTTTTATTTGCAAACTACCCATTACTTTAGCATTTTAAGTTCGTATTACAGAAATGTCCAAAATCGTGATTGCATATCTGAAGTCTTTAAGCTCCTAAACAACCTTTTAAAATGGAAAATGTTTGTGTGTTTACTCAACTTGGAGTAACTGCATGTGTAATAAATTGTCGTTGTTGTGCACTTGAACAACACAGTATTTTACTAGGCATAGTCCTATTGGAGTTGGCATGCCCTTGCCTTCCTCTAAGCATGGAACTGACGTATCCAGCTAGTTCTAGAGATATCTTCACTTTAATGAGAATTTTGAATGATACTGAACATGGTGTTTTCCGCATTAACAAACCCTTGCCAGAAATGAAGGCAGTGAGAAGCGACAGAAAAATCCTAAGACTCCCTGAGGATTGAATCTCAGACTTGTGAATTTGTGGTCTGACACTTAGCTTTTGAGCCAAACAAAGTTTTACTAGCAAAACTAACTAAACACCTCACCACCTCTCTCTCTCTCTCTCTCTCTCTCTCTCTCCCTCCCTCCCTCCCTCCCTCCCTCCCTCCCTCCCTCTCCAGATGTGATACATTGATGAGCATAAACATTACATAACCCTTTCTGGTTACCTCAGTGGGAATAATTTTATCATTGAGATTGCCCTATGCTTACCATGAACTCTATGTTGTATGTATTATCTCCTGCTGTTGACACCAGACCTAGATTAAATACTAGATAGATATTTTTTAGGGTTTTCAATGGACCTGTGCAGAAAATTTTAATTGAGGTAAAAGAGAGAACATGTATTCTGTGTAACTTTGTAAACAGTTAATTACACTAATGAACAAGAATACCTGGTGCTTCTTAGCATGCTTGAATTATGTTGGAAATAGGGGAGTTCATAACATTGCTGGACATTTATGAGAAATGCTGCTGCTACAGCAGTTACCATCCAGATCCTTTATTCAGCTCTGCTGACTCTAACGACCTCGATTTCGATAGGATATTAAACTGTAAGCTTCCTTTATCTAGCTCCGGTTAGCAAGCAAATATTATACCTGCATTCTGCTGAGCTTGGGTCATTAGGTTCTAGTGTGTAGTTGTTGTTTTCTGGTGATGGCTGTTGACTGACCTTTCCAGCAAAGATTTGAAGTTTCTCCCGCAGCCTCAGATGAAAGACTCTTCCAGTCCACAACTTAGGGCAGAATATCTGTCAATTTTATTTCCCATGTCTATGTAAAAACTTTGTGTACTCTTCCTTTCCTCGCTTAATACAAGGGGTTTGGTTAGGTTTTTATGATTGGCTGAGTTCGTGATTGCTACCCACCGATCACTGTACTAAGAACATCTCTCCCTCTCCTTTCTCCTTCACTTTATCAATTTCCTTCTTGGTTTTCTTCTCCAACGTGCAGTGGGAGCATCTCACATTCCATGTACTACAAAATTAGCAACTGTATAACGAATGTGTAGGCACCAGTTCATCACCCTCTGCATGTTAATATTGTTTACTTGTAAATGCGTGCAAACACGTCAAAGGAACACTCAGCGACTATCTCAAAATATGTCACTCTGAGGGTGTGTGTCGCTGACAGCATGATGAATTGAGTCTGTTCACCTTCCTGGAATATCAACTGGCCAGCAGGGGGGCTTGGGAACACGTATGTATGCTAAGGTTGGCCTTATGTGGTAGGCTGGTTTGTTGAGCATACACTTCAAATTATGACCATGTGCTTATAGCTTATTGGTCCACATTTGGAATACAATACAGAAGTGGTTCAGCATGACATGGATTCGACAAATCCTTGGCCAGTTTCCAGTGGTACACTACACCACACGTCTACGCAGAGGTCATGCAATTCCCTTAAATTACAGGCTGGTGGATTTTGGATGCAGAACTGATACCTGAGAGTATCCCAGAAGCATACTATCCATAGAGTTTTAGATTAGGTGAATTTTGGAGCCAAAGTATCAACATAGATTCAGTAATACCTTTTTCAACCCACTTTAGCATAGTTCTGGTCTTATGGTGTGAAAAGCTAACCAGCTTGAAGATGATATTACCATTTGGGAAGGTATCAAGTGTGAAGGGAAGCAGGTAGTCTGCAATAATGTTCATGTAATCAACAGCTCTCATAGTGCCCTCTGTTGCCAATACAGGTTTCATGGAGACTCAGGCGAATGTCCTCCTTAGCACAATACTGCTCCCACTGGCGTATGACAGTGGCACATTGCAAGTTTTGAGGAGCTGTTTGCCTGAATGGTGGCATAATTGGATACAACTATTAACCTGGTGTAATAAAAAATGTGATTCATCTGAGCAGGTGACACATTCCCATTGACCCTTGGTTCAATCGTCATGGTCCTGTTTTAATAGACACTGTCGTTGGGTGATATGGTTACACACAGGGGTCGTCTGCTTATAGATGCCCCATGTCCAACAAATTGCACTGAGTGATGTACTCCAAAACACTTATGACTGACCTGCATTGTACTCTGCTATCAGACCTGCTGCAGATTGTCAACTATCCTACTTTACAGAGTGGGCAAGCATCTGACTTACACATTCTTTGATTATGCTTTGACGTCCAATGCCTTGTCGTCTAAACATGATCTTTCTATCCTTGAACTACTTTCCATTGATGCTCGTAACAGTAGCCTGTGAACAGCCAAC
Source organism: Schistocerca cancellata (assembly GCF_023864275.1). Classification (NCBI taxonomy): domain Eukaryota; kingdom Metazoa; phylum Arthropoda; class Insecta; order Orthoptera; family Acrididae; genus Schistocerca; species Schistocerca cancellata. Next base: position 632,702,202 of record NC_064626.1, on the reverse strand, counting down.
CAGCTTTGCCATTTCCGAGGTGTTTGTTCCCAAATTCCAGGCCATAGCATGCTGCCCTTTGCCAGAGTTGCTTATGCTAGCAGATTTCCTTCCTTTGTGGCCTGTCCCTTTGCTAGAATGATTCCTCATTTGTGTCTGCTCCATTCCTTTCTTTACCACATTATGTGCCACAATACCGTCAGATAGCATTCAGTCCTGTGGTGAGAAGTGGTCATAATGTTTTGCTTTATCACTGTACAGTTTTGTTCTTAATTAGACGTTTGATTATGTTTAATGAATAACAATTTTTTTAAATTCAGAATTTTCTCAGACCAGTCACAAAAGTAGTCATTATCCATCAGCAATTTGCTGAAAAGCATTGTACTGAATTCCCACTACAACAACATTTCAGTTGTAATATTTCAGCAGACTATTTAAAATCTCAGAGGTTCAGACCAGAGTTGTGCATCTTCTGTGCTGCAATTGTGGTTCACAATTAAATGGTGATTATGACTTACTTGATTTGGATTATCATAGCCTCTTCTACGTAACATGTAAAATCAGGGAAAAGCAACCAGTTGGCCTTAGCGGATGGTATTGTGAAGCACAGAAACATGTAACAGAAAATGACATTCATTATAGCTTCACTTCATTTCTGTTTAAGCAATTTTAGAAGTCACAGACTACACACTATTGAAAACTGAGATTGTGGAAGATTAAAATTCATATAGCAGGAGGAAAGTAAACAGAACATCACTCACAGCAGTGGTTAACTGAATTTTCAAAAAAAAAAATGCAGCGAAAAATATATAAAATAGGCATTCCAACCCTAGCTGCTGGAGTTGGTGGTCACATGTGCATGAGGTGTGCTTGCTTGTATGTATAAATGGTGTGTTTCTCTTTTGCTGATGAAGGCCGTGACCAAAATCTTTATGTGATCAAAAGTATCCTGACACCCCCAAAAACATATGTTTTCATGTTAGGTGCGTTGTGCTGCCACCTACTGCCAGGTACTCCATATCAGCGACCTCTGTAGTCATTAGATATCGTGAGAGAGCAGAATGGTACACTCCGCGGAACTCACTTGCTTCGAATGTGGTCAGATGATTGGGTGTCACTTGTGTCATATGTCTGTATGCGAGATTTCCACACTCCTGAACATCCCTAGATCCAGTGTTTCCAATGTGATAGTGAAATGGAAATGTGAAGGGCCACCTACAGCTCAAAAGCGTACAAGCCGACCTCGTCTGTTGACAGGCAGAGACTGCCGACAGTTGAAGAGGGTCGTAATGTGTAACAGGCAGATATCTATCCAGATCATCACACAGGAATTCCAAACTGCATCAGGATCCACTGCAAGTACTATGACAGTTAGGCGGGAGGTGAGAAAATTCGATTTCATGCTCGAGCGGCTGCTCATAAGCCACACATCACGCTGTAAATGCCAAATGACATGTCGCTTGGTGCAAGGAGCATAAATATTGGGCGATTGAACAGTGGAAAATTGTTGTGTGGAGTTACGAATCACGGTACAAAATGTGGCAGTCTGATCTCAGGGTGTGGGTATGGCGAATGCTTAGTGAACGTCATCTGCCAGCGTGTGTAGTGCCAACAGTAAAATTCAGAGGCCGTGGCGTTATGGTGAGATCTGTTTTTCATGGAAGGGGCTGGCACCCCTTGTTGTTTTGCATGGCACTATCACAGCACAAGCCTACATTGATGTTTTAAGCACCTTCTTGCTTTCCACTGTTGAAGAGCAATTCGAGAATGGTGATTGCATCTTTTAACACAATCAAGCACCTGTTCATAATACACCAGCCAGTGGCAGAATGGTTACACAACAATAACCTCCCTGTAATGGACTGGCCTGCACAGAGTCCTGACCTGAATCGTATAGAACACCTTTGAGATGTTCTGGAATGCCAACTTCATGCCAGGCCTCACCGACCAGCATCGATACATCTCCTCAGTGCAGCATTCCATGAAGAATGGGCTGTCATTCCCCAAGGAACCTTCCAGCACCTGATTGAACGTATGCCTGTGAGAGTAGAAGCTGTCACCAAGGCTAAGGGTGGGCCAACACCATATTGAATTCCAGAATTACCAATGGAGGACGCCACGAACTTGTAAGTCATTTTCAGCCAGGTGTCCAGAAACTTTTGATCACATAGTGTATGTGTCTCTTTAATTGTGTTCTTTACGGTAAGTAGCAGTGTATCTTTTCCTATATTGTTGATATAAAATGTACGCATGTTTAAGTCTATTACTATCCTGATATCTCACAAATGTTGTCCACTCGCACCCTCCTTTGCACCCAATCCTCCAAATTCCTCCAACACTGTTGCTATTCCTCCAGTGTTCTCTCTTGCTGTGCTCTTCTGAATCAGTTTACTTCCTGTTGTTTTCTTTTGCTGGTCCCACTATAAATTCCTCCCATTTTACATACGTAATTGTTTTCCTTGCATCCTCACTCTCCTATTACCTGATTCTTTGCTGAATTTGTGTTAAATTACCTGTATTAGCTCACTCTTCATTCTTGATCATCCCCTAATCACATTACAATGTTGAGGCTGTAGCAGTTGTGAAGTCTACAAGATTGTTCATCATTTGAATATTTTATAGTGGTTGTTGGTGTGTCTTCCTTAAAATGCCACATTTTATGTTTTGGGATAAATTGTTCTTGTAACAATTAATGAAAGTTAAGTAAGCTATTTTACAGTACAAATATTATCATTTCTGCTGAAACATCTCTGACAGTGAAGCTAAAAATTGTTCTTTTCGTACTTTCATTTATGAAGATAGCTTTATCTGTACGTGAACATTCAGAAATTGATCAGGAATTTAACTGCACAGTTTCTTGAAGTTTTCAACTTAAATATTGTGTCCTTGGGCATTAGTTATTCTGACAAATTTACCAACAGCAAGATCATAATCACACTCAACAACATGTAAACTGCCAATATTGTTGTATGTACATCAAACACAAGACAGAAGAATGTGTGTGAATGTTGTGTCATTTTATTGTTGAGCAACTAATGCTGCACTGTTGTTACATGAGTAATTACGAGAAAAATAGTGAAGTATTTCAAAATTATTTGTAAACTAGGACTGTTTCACAATATTTTAATGATTTAAAATTTGTAAACACACAAACTAATTGCAAAGTGTGGTTGATCATTTTACACAAGATGACTTATTCAAGTTTACTTATGAAATACTGCTTTAGACAAATGATGACCATTTTGGCTACGCAATAACTGAGGCATTCATCCAGTTTTTTGAACACATCTTTGTAATTGGAATCCTGGAAATTTCATTGTGAATTCCATCGTTTAACTGTTACAACTTCTTGTCCAGGGAGGGAGTGCACTCTCACTTCAAATAACCACATAAATACAAGTCTGGCATGGTTAAATCAGTTTAATTAGGTGGCCATTCAACATGAGCATGTTTGGAAATTATGTGGTTACCATATGTTTCATGGAGAACTTGCAAGGTCTTGTTGGATGTTTGGCATGTCGCGCCATCTTGTTGGAACCAAGTTTTTGTAATGAATGACTGGGACTTGCCGGTAAACTACTACACATGTATTTTGAGATTTCTGATGGTTTTCTGGGGGCCAGTTGACTTTCGATTCAGTGCACTGACAGTTGCATGGAAGTTTCTTGTCCATCTCAATATTGTTCCATGAACAGCAATTGGATATCACAGCTGAATCCTGAAATTTGTAGGAAAGGCATGTTGGATTCACCGTAACGAAAATAGCACACCACTGCAAATGCATGCTGTTGCTTCGACCAGTATAAGCTGATTACTGACCTGCATATGGGATGAAACTTGGCACTCTGCAGTACTAATGGACAGTGCCACCATTGCTGTATCTTGTTTTTAACACATGTTATTTAAATTTGAAATCATCAAAACATTGTGAAACATCCTGTACATTAAAAATAAAATAATAGCCTGACTTCTGACTAATCTATGAAAGACCTAAAGGAGGCAAGAAGTAATCATATATTTACGTTTATGTTAATGGATATCTTGAACATTTTGTAGCTCACTTTTGAGAGTTCAGAAAGCAGCTATTAAAATTAAAGCTGGACCTGTAAAAAATTATCATCCTCGAATACAGGGGATTTACAAGAATTTTCAAGCGTTCTATTTAACTTGTTATGTGTCCTTTATTGGCATTATTTCGTTATCAAGACATTATTCTTGAACAATGATTTAAAACAAATGTGTTTATTTAAAATTAATTTATATTCAAGGTGGTAGACCAGATTTCGACTCAGACTTCAGCTTATTCCGCAGATTCTGATTCTCAAAGCAATTGGAATGCAGATCAAGAAGTACAGTTCCTGCCAAATTACACATTCAGGAAAGGAAAGGGAAAAGTGGCAAGTGAGGTATTTCATCTCCAGTTCTTCGTTACTATGTTTAGTGGATATTTTATAGTGCCTGCATTACTGTATTGCATTATGTTAATGTTTCAATCCCAAATGAATGAAAAAGAAAAGCTGAAGTAATTTTTGTCTTCATAGGAAATCTGTCAATTATTGAAACTTTTTCATGTTACCATGGCATGTTCATTTGATTTTGGATATTTATTCTTAAACAACACAAAGAAATTTAGAAATATGATCTGCTAATTTAATCATTTTAGTACCACGCATTTCTCTGTGTTGTAAAAACTGAAATGATGTGTCCGAAAAAACAGACATCACGCATTCATATAATTAATTCGTCATGTTCTAACATGTCCAAAAGAAGAGACGCCATGCATTTTATTTTCTGAAATAGTACAATATACCATTTTACATTCATTTAGTTTTGAAAATAATGTCCTAAAATTGGTGGCCATTAGCATCAATACATTGTTGCAGATGATTCATGAAGTTTCGAGCAGCTCTTGCACACATATCACAGGATATGGCATTCACTTCATCAATAATCCGCCCTTTTAACTCTGGTAGGGTGTGAGGGCAGCTTTTGAAAACCTTTTCCTTCAGATATCCCCAAAGAAAGTAGTAGCAAATGCTCAAATCTGGTGACCGCACAGGCCACCTGACATCACCCCTCAAAGAGACTAGGTGTCCCAGAAACATTTATCTCAAAACAGCAAGTGAAATTCGAGCTGTGTGAGCAGTAGCTCCATCCTGTTAGAACCACAAGTCCCCCAGTCCATGTTCTTCAACAATATCATCCATTCTGGGTTGCAGAAAATTTTGCAACATTGAAACATAATGTGTGGAATTCACTGTCACGGTCACTTCTTCCTCCTCAAAAAAGTAAGGGCCTACCATGCCAAATTGTGATATGGCACACCACATTGTCACTTCAGGAGAATGTTGCGGTCTTGCATGAATAATCTGGGGGTTATTTTCAGCCCAGTAGCGAAAGTTTTGCTTATTAATGCACCCAATAAGATGAAAATGTGCCTTGTCACTACTGAAGAAAGCTGCATTTGGAGAGATCTGAGCAACCCTTGGCTCTTACAGATTTTGACAGTTGGCGTAGTCTGCTGTGTGTAGTTCTTGAGCAATCACTATTTTGAAAGGATGGAACTTCAAATCGCACTGCAGAATTCTTCTCAAATTGCGATCTTAAATCCCCAATGCAACAGCATGTCATCGAACAGAACGTTGCGGCGATTGTTGAATTGCTGTTCTCACCCGTTGCACATTTCCTGGCATTCTGATGGATCTGCGTCGGCCATGTGTATCTATTCTTAGTGTGCTACCAGTTTCCTACATCTGCCGATCCCAAGACTAAATTGTGTTTGCATTAGGAATGGCATTTTTGTGTGGAATGTTGAACTGTCGCCAAAAAGCTCGTTGTGTAGCAATCATAGAACTGTTGTTTTCATAATAACTGTGAATGACAAAGCCACGATGTGCACTGGTCCAGACTGTGTTGTTTACTGAAATGGGGTCAACGACTGAACAAAGGCAGACCACGTGCAACTGCCTACCCCCACCGCAGCCCCAGCGGTAATCAATAGAAACTGCTTAGTTGGTTCTGCCGCACCCTTTATAATTAATATGTCTTGATGGGCAATGAATCCACCACCTTCAGTGCCAATGCACAATAACGTTCGACCTTCTGTGGGAATCTCAAAGTAGCGAACAAGGAGGACATAGACATGGGCTGCGGATAGGTGACACTAGGTGGGAATGTGGGTTGGCTGAGGGACTTCAGAGATAGTCTATGCAATTGCAATAAGCACTATGTCTGGTTGGCATAGTGGTTAACTGACATAGTGATTAACGTATGTGCCTAGTTAGTGGGAGAGCGGGTTTCAAACCCCGATCCGGCACACATTTTCACTTGTTGCGACTGTTTCTGTACAAATTCCAGATACAGCTGACATTAGTAGTGTCTTCCCTTTCCTTTCTGCCCCATCCACCTTCAGTTTACGTAATAATTATCAACATTCTATCATATAAGATGTGGACAATTGCCCATCAAAGATTATAGAGTGGCTGCACAGGAGGCACTGCATGTCAGCTACGTTCTGTTAGAAGCTAGTGGATTATTTTCGAGGAAATGCCCAAATACAGCCATCCACAACTATGAAGTGTGCTATTTAAATAAGTACCATGTTTATATATGGCCACTGCAATGCTGCTGTTGGCAGTCTGTACATGCTCGCTGAGTACTTGAACCTACTGGCTGGCCACAAATGCCATAATGGAACCATTCACCTTTTTGGGTGTTTATTTGTGCTTCTGTAAAATATTACACTTAATTGAAAATCCCACTGAGTGTGAAATACATGTAGTGATTTGTTTTATGTATGTAAAAGAAGTGAAAATGATCAAAATTCATCGACACAGTAGGAAAGTTTCTGGAGAAAACACTATGGGTGATGAAATGGTAAGAAAATAGATTCGGGTATTTAAAGATATTCATGACAAAGTCCAAAGTGGGTGACCATCTATTGTCTCTTAAGACTTGGAGTAGAAAGTTGTATGCAAATTTATATGAAAACAGGTCCTTTAGGATTTCGTCCTTTCCTGGAGTTTTAAGGGGGGGGGGGGGGAGACATTTAGGCAACCAGCACCACAACATTGATGATGATGATGTCAAAATGACTCTTCAGCAGTGGTGTCAAACGAGGCAGCAGTTTCTTATGTAAATGGAATTCTGAAGTTATTCATTGTGATAACGGCCTTAGTAGTGATTGTTATGTTAAAAATTACAATGTGATATTTTCTTTCATGTAACAAGAAAATTGTGTAAAAAAAAGATAAAAAAAGAAAAAGAAAACACCCCAAGTGCATGTTGCTGATCACAGTCATAACTATGGTGAGAATTGTTTCCTGGCTGCATGATGAGTTGGGCTGAAGTTTGTATGCCTATATTATATCAGATGTAGATAGGTGTTTTCCAAACTTTTCCTATGGTTGTTCATAGTCTTGAGCTATAACAGTGTAACTCCATTCATTTTGGCCAAATTGATAGTATTTAATCTGGACTAAGGGTTTGTTTCTAGTGATGTGTTGAGTTCATTTCTATAATCTTATTCTGTTCTGTTGTCTGAAGACTAACATTTGCAGCAGAAAGGGTATCTGTGAACTTATATTGGATGTCTGCACAGTGTAATGACCGAAAACTGCTTTCTGCTTGTTGCAATTCAGCTAGATGTATATGGCGACTCAATGATAGCCTCCATTTCAACAATAATGTTTTAGATGCAGTTAGATTGAAATGTGAGTTTAATAACTGATACTGTGTTGCTTGATGATTAGATTTCTTTGTGCTGAGAAATTGACACTACGCACAAACGGTTTGTAAGTAGTGATGATGACACAAGTACTTTAATAAGGAATTAGTCACAGAATGATGTAGCGCACAAAATTTGTGCCTCTGTACACATAAATATGCTCACGAGGAGGAAACCACCGATCAGTTACTTGCATTGAACTGGAATTACATATTAGTCAGACAGGACACACTTCTCTACCACCTCGCTACCTACCTAGGTCTACATTAATCTTAATTATCATAATTTACAGGGAAAAAGATGACCACCACCTCTGCATAGCAATCATCCTTTCTTCAGGAAAGTCATATCAAATTATTGGTTTTAGAGAATAGTGCCAACTTTCTATATACTGAAGAAGCTGAAAATCTTACTTAATAGGAACACTAATGTTAACTAGAGTTTACATTCCCAAGTCCTGCTATTATGATAAATTATGGGAGGGGCTACTAACTGTTTTATTTCATTTTTGAGGCTCAGAATTTAAACTCCATTGTCAGGCTGGAACAGGAATGCAATAGTTTGTTTGGAAATTATTTTTATTTCTAATATTGTATTTGTAAGTTTCCCAGTTATTCTTAAATTCTCCTTTTTTGCTATTATTAACCGCAAATACTATGAGCAAGTAAATGTATTGGCATATGAGTGCAAAAATGCAAAGGTCTTTGAAGGGTCTTCTGTAAGATGTTTGGTTATCAATGTCACTTAACATTCGTTCTGCACACCTCTGTGCAAAAGATCCTTTTTTGATTTCGTTTTAAGCTGTACTGAGTGAAAGTGTGCAACCAAACCTCTGTGGAGATCAAAACACTGTGAGAAACATCTACATGCAAAACCAATAGAGCTGAGCTTTCTGGCTAACTTAATCCGCATGGTGTTGGCCCCTCAGTTCGTTATGCATGTGGGTGCATAGAAATTTCACACAAGGAGTTTCATTTGACTGATTTGGGTTGGGAAAATCAAGTCCAGTGTTTAGTAAGCCCTCATCGCCAGTTTTGTAAAGGCCTCATCGCTACTGCTATGGAGGCCGAGTTGCCACTGTTGTTATGGCAGGCCTAGTCTGTGAGTTTGTGAAGTGGCTTCTGGTGCAGTACATTGCTAAGACAATTTCTCGCTCCCCTATTACACAGCCTCAGGATTGGGTAACAGGATGAGAGCATGAAGGTTCTGCAACACTCCAATGAATTAGTAACAAAGTCACACAAATGAATTAAAAAGGTTTACTTATCGTTGTGACTTGTTGAACAATTAAATCTGCAACACTGCGTGTAATATAACTCAAGAAAAGGCCCTCAGTGGCCAATGCAAATAATGGTAGGTTAACTTCACAGTACATAGCAAATTCAATTTACAACAACTGTCCGTTCACTTCTAAGACTTCATCAAATGACATTTCCTGTTTAAGTCAGCCGTGGACGTTGATCTTCAACCAATTGGGCGAGACCCCCTTTCCTATCTTCTGAGTCAGCTTCTGTCCTTTGTCGTCTGGTCACTGGGGGATTGTAATTGACCGTCAGTAGCTGTAGGTGAAGATGGTACCCTCTTCCTCAGTGCCACCCATGGTGCTGGTGGAACTCACACAATTGACGAGTCTCTATGGCACTGGCACCAGCTCGCATCTTTCCACCTGGCTGTGTCTTGTTCGGATGACACAGCACCACTCCTCCCCAAACTACTACACCATCTTGATGTACGGCTGAGCAACATACCGACGGTGAGGGGTAGATGTGGGTGTTGGAATGATGACCGTTGCTGTAGCCAATGCTGAATCGCTGTTTGCACCCCGACATCCATCTTGAGACTGCGAGGGAAGACTGGCCAAAAAATGACACAGATGGTCCATCCCAGCACCCATCAGAAGGGCATCTTCTTGATGGTGTGAATCTGCAACGGTATTTCCTGACTGGAGGTCACGTGGTAGGCTTTGGCGCAGGGCTGATCCAGTGGTGGTGGGGTGGCAGGCTCCGCCAGACATCCGCTAATGGATGGATGTGGCATCAGATTGATGTCCATTGGCTTGAGGTCTGGAAACAGTGCCGCATGACCCCTCTCTGATGGATGACGCTCAGTTTGCGTCGACCTGGAAGGCCAGGAATCTGTGAACATATGAGAAGTGGCAGAACTCTGCAAGCGACAAGGGCGAATTTGATTTAGGGGCTGCTTCTGCAATCCATCGGGACCTCGGATCTGAAACACACCGAACGAAGTGAATTAGTAATGACGCCACACTCCTATGTCTTCTTTCTGCCATTGGTTCTGTTAAACACAGATTGATTAATCCAGTATGTTGGCTGACTGAAGTCTGTTGGCACCAAGCACAGTGAGGGATGGTGAAAATGCAAAAGCGTGTGGTCGCATCGCCAATGTAACAATTTGCAGGCAAAGGGCCGTAGTGGGGCTGAAAGCAATAAGTGGAAAAGAAGCGTAGCAAGGTTTGTTCGCATGGATGATGCAAGCAAAGTTTCTCCATTTACTATTGGAACTTGTGGACAAATTGTTCAGCCTCACAATTCGATTATGTGTGGAATGGTGCTAAGGTAAGATGGCGTATGCCGTTTGCCGTACAGAAATCTTCAAATTCTGCAGAGAGAAATTGAGGTCTGTTGTTCGTGATGAGCAGTTCAGGTAGACCTTCAATCGGAATATGGACTGAAATGCTTGCAAAGTGGAGTAATATGTTGTTGATGACATGAGAACAACAAACTATATGCATCAACAGCTACTAACTAGTGTGAGTTCCAATAAGAGCCAGAAAAGTCTGTGTGCACATGCTGCCAAGGTTCCTCTGCCTTGGGCTACTCAGAAAAAACACTGTGGAGGGGTGGCCTGATATTCCACACGTGTTTGACACTGTTCAGACATCCATTCTATTTGCATGTCCGTGCCAACCTATGTGCAATGTCTGCATGCTAATTGTTTTGTGTGGGCAACAACCCAATGACCTTGATGTAATAACTTGAGTACATGTCATTGAAGCACTTCTGGTATCACCACACACAAATGTCGTGACTCTGTGTGAAGCAGAATGACTCCGTGAACAACCAAAAGGTCATGTCAACGTGCAAAATATTGACTAACAATTGGGCTAACAATGTGCTTGATAAAGCCTTCCAGTGGAATTGCACTGGAGCGAAATTAGCAAATCAGGATCGAAAGAAGTCACTTGTGAAATGAGGATCGAAAGAAGTCGCTTGTGCTACTTTGTGCAATAATCAAGAGGAAGCTGCTCAACAATGTCAGTCTCTCATGCATCAGTTTGAAAATATGCTGCTTCAGAAGTGTCGAAGTCAGCATCAGGTCCCATTGGTAGACGTCAGGGAGCATCTGCATTCACTTGCTTAAAAATGGGCCGATAAATGATCTCAAACTGGTAGTGGGAGAGAAGAGCAGCCCAGATTTACTATTACTGAGCAGTACGAATAAGAATCGGTTTGGCCAGATTGCAGAGTGACTGTAAAGCCTTGTGGTCTGTGACCGAACAGAATTTTTGGCCACATAAGTACTGGTGAAATTTAGTCACTCTGAAAATAATGGCTAGAGCTTCCTGTTTTGTTTGGAAATAGTTCTGCTGAGCTTTGTTCAGAAGCTTGGAAGTAAAGGCAATAGGTCTGTCTGATGTTACAAACAGTTGTAACAAAACAGCAGCAATTCCATAGGATGTTGCATCTGTGGCCAAAATGACAGGTTTTTGTTGATTTAAATGAGTCAAGTGTCGATCACTGAGCCATGCTGCTTTCAGTTTCTGAAAGGCTATATAACAGTCTTGGGACCAAACAAATGGAACATTTTTGTGCCAAAGGCAGTGAGCTTTCCTAAGATAGACTGCAATTCTTTGACATTATGAGGTGGTTTGAGATCACGTATTGCTTGCAAATGTGTCTGTGTTGAATGAACACCTCGAGGATTCACAACATTACCCAAATATTCTATTTCCGTCTGGAAAAAAGACACATTTTTCTTTATTACGTTTGAGTCCGGCCTCAGACAGTCTGCTGTGCGGCCAGCAACTACAATATCGTCCAGGTAATTTGTACATGAAGGTACAGAAGCAGTCAACTGTTCTAGGTAGTGTTTGAAAGTTTCAAGTGCTGATGCGCTACTAAAGGGAAATGAAGGAACTTGAAAAGTCCTAAATGTGTAATGATGACAAACATATTTTGTGAAGATTCATCGAGAGGAATCTGAAGGTAGACATGGCAAAGGTCAATTTTTGAAAAATAGCGACCTGTGCCCAAGCGATCCATGAGTTCATGAGGGTGAGGCGATGGATAAGTATACACAACTGTCTGAGGATAATTCTTGAAATTCATCACAGAGCTGAGCAACACTGTCACTTGAATTGAAATGAGACACAGGTAGCGCATTGGCCACAATGTTTTGTCCAAACAGTCAGGCCAAACATATTAGGTGATTGTCTACTTTGTAGCACTTAAAAGGAAACTGTCATCCGCAGATGCTGATAAGTGGCTGCAATGTTAAGTGTTCCTATCACTGGAATGTTCTGGCCATTGTACACTATAAGCGTATTTGTAGATTGACACAGATTCTGTTTACCTAACAGTTCATAAATTTCATAGCTTAACAAGGACACTGATGGACCCATATCCAATTGACATTTTACTGTATGGCCTGCAATCATTAAAGACACATACAGTTTATTAGAGAAACATTACACAGGGCAACTAGTGATCCGAATAACTGCACACGATTGTTCCGTGGGAGCAACCTGTTGTGAATTTACAACATGCACGTGCACAATGGGGCACAGTTGTTTCACATTGTTACCCGGGAACTTTTGTCTTTTTAAGCAAAAACTGTGTACATGACCAGGAGTAGCAAGTGACTTGGCGTGATGGGCAATGTTCACGTGTATGTGCTGTATAGCATTGAGGACAAGATTTTGTACCACGCTATTGGTGAGCGAAGTGTGACTTGCGCTTGATGTGTTATGGCAATCAATGCGTGAGGCTGTTTGTGTGCCATTAAGTGTAGCTGTTTATGGGACCGTGTAGCACTAGAGCTATTTCTGCCTTTGTGTTCTGCAGCACAAACTTTACCAGACTACTGAAAATTGTCTAGAGCAAAATCACAGGAGTCTTGGTAATCAATGATCTGCAATACCTGCTCAAAAGCAGGATCGGAATATTTCAGAAACTGTTCTGTGATCCTGTTATCTGACACATTCTGTATGACTGCGTCCTGATCATATAGTCACTGTAATATTGTCCACTTTCTCACCAGAACTTGCGTTTCTACATTAAGCCTTTGTAATTCAGTCACCCACTAACAATATGTTTGTCCTGGCTGCTTCTTTAAATGAAGAAACTTAAACCTGGCAGCTTCAATGTTGCTACGGTCTTCACAGTATTTATTTAATGCACTGACTAATGTTGCAAAGGGGACGTCTTCCTGCCATGATATAGGGAAGAGTTTTGTAAGACTTCTGTAAACTGATGCACCAATGATGGAAAGGAAGTAAGCCTTTGTCACAGTACTGATATTTGGCGGGCTGGTAGGTGGGACCTGAACTGTAAAATATACTCCGTCAAGTCTTCTGTGCTGCTTATTGTTTGAGCTGCTGCCTGATGTGTGAAGAATTGTCATGATTTCGGTCAGCTTCTGAAGTGACTGCATCTGAAATCGAAGGAACATCCTAAGATACTGTGGTGATTTTACATCCACATTAGGCAATGGATCAGTAGGAACGGATACAGTTGGCGGGTTCTGTGTATTTGGTGCCAAAGTCGGTGCAGGCATAGGTGACGTCACATGACATGCTCCCACACCTAGAACAAAAAATCAAATCAAATGTGCAGTGTTGGGTTAGTAGAAACAAGACAAAACATTGTAAATTTGAAGCAAAAGTCATGCCAGCCATTATCACCACTGCTTCTGGCTTGGGAATCTGCCACCTCGTTGCCAGTTTTGTAAACACTTGTCGCCAGTTTTGTAACGGCCTCGTTGGTACTGCTGTGGAGGTTGAATTGTCACTGTTATTACAATAGGTCAAGTCTGTGAGTCTGTGATATGGCTCCTGGTGCAGAACATTGCTAAGACAATTTCCTCCCTGCCACTATTACACAGTTATGTCTCAGGGTCAGGTTACAGGATGAGAAAACGAAGGTTCTACAACACTCTAACAAATTAGTAACAAAGTCACACAAATGAGTTAAAAAGGTTTACTTATATTTGTGACTTGTTGAATGATTAAGTCTGCAACACTGCATGTAATAGCTAGTTAGTTAGTTAGTTAGTTAGGGTTTCATGTTCCATTGATCAATCTCATGGTAATCGTTATGATATGGAACGTGTCAAGTGCATAAGAAATGCGCATGAGTCAAGGTTTTTTTTAAGCTTAAACTTTTATTACCTACCTCATTCCCTTAAATGGCACAAAATGCATATATTATACATATAGATTTATTTATTCCTATTTAAGAATTCAGTCAGGGCGAACAGGCTTAGATGGTGGGGTCATGTTACACGCATGGGAGAAGCAAGGTTACCCAAGAGACTCATGGATTCAGCAGTAGAGGGTAGGAGGAGTCGGGGCAGACCGAGGAGAAGGTACCTGGATTCGGTTAAGAATGATTTTGAAGTAATAGGTTTAACATCAGAAGAGGCACCAAAGTTAGCACTGAATAGGGGATCATGGAGGAACTGTATAAGGGGGGCTATGCTCCAGACTGAACGCTGAAAGGCATAACCAGTCTTAAATGATGATGATGATTTAAGAATTCATCTATGGTATAAAAGGAACTGTCAAGGAGGTATGATTTCAATTTATTTTTGAAACTATTATTGCTGTCTGTCAGACATTTGATTTCTTGTGGTAATTTATTGGAAAGTTTTACAGTAGCTTATTTTACCACTTTCTGTGCCAAAGATAGGTTAAGAAGGGGGTAGGACATCAAACGGGCCGACGGAGCAGGAGAGGCACCACAGGACATTTTAATTTCCTCTGTCTATACTTTTACAAATAAATTCATAGAACTTGGCCAGCATGAGCAGGAAGGATTCAGGATTCACACACATGGCAGTGGAAAGTTCAAAAACATAACAAAATAATTTTTTCTTACATGTAAAATTTCATCGTTTTTTCATTTTCTGTTGGCTGCATTTGTTACTGTAGGCACACTTTTGTTCATAAGTGAGAGAGATTCTTCGATGAATTTTGCACAGCATACAAACCATACTGAAAGGTGTATGAGACTCTAGAATTTTTCAAATCTGTTAAAAACTGTGGTAAGAATTGAGATAATTATCTATAAAATTTGAGTTTTTTCTAAACATGAACTGTAAAATGTAACAGCTCATTCATTTTTTTCATAAATTAAATAGATTCTAGAGTTTCATACACCTGTAAGTATGATTTGTATGCCGTGAAAAATTCATCAAAGAATCTCTCTTACTTACGAAGAAAAGTGTACCTACAGCAACAAATGCAGCCAATAGTAAGTGAAAAAATGATGAAATTTAACATGTAAAAAAATTTATTTCATCATATTTTTGAACTTTCATTGCTATGAGTGTGAAACTTGAATCCTTCCTGGTCATGTTGACAAAGTTTTATGAATTTATTTGTAAAAGTATAGACAGTGGAAATTAAATGTCCTCTGGTGCCTCTTCTGCTCCAGGTCAGCCTGTTTGATGTCCTACCCCCTTCTTAACCTATCTTTGGCACAGAAAGAGGTAAAATATGCTAATAAATATGCCAATAAATTACCAGAAGAAATCAAATGTCTGACAGACAGCAATAATAGTTTCAAAAATAAATTGAAATCATATCTCCTTGACAGCTCCTTTTATACCAAAGATGAATTCTTAAATAGGAATAAATAAATCTATAAGTCCTATGCCCCTTAAGTAAAGGATAGTGTAAGTCTTTCTTCTGGTATTATAATCATGAGTGTCACTGTTGTTTTCAAACTGGTCCGTGTCATTGAGAACAAATTTCTTTACTGAGTAAATGTACTGTGAGGCTGTTGTAAGAGTTCCTAACCTTTTATGCCTACAAGATGTGTAACTATGAGCCCCACACAGTATTCTAACCACTTTCGTTTGAGCAGTGAATACTTTTTGCCTACGTGTTGCGTTATTACCCAAATATTATTCTGTATGGCATCAGAGAGTGAAAGTATGAAAATTATGTTAGTTTGCTAATTTCTGTATCCTCAAAATTAGTGATTATTCTGATTGCAAAAGTTGCTGGACCTAGTTGCTTAAGGAGATCCAAAATATGAAATTTACAATTAAGATTCTCATCTATATGTACACCCAAAAACTTAGTATGCTCTACCCTGGCTACTGACTTCTACTGATGCGTTATATTTATTGAAGGAACTGTACTCCTTGCAGTAGAAAATTGGAGAGAGGCTTCACAGTTGCATGTTTTAACCTGTTGGGGAAAATGCCTTGAGTTAGTGATGTATTACAGATATGACTCAGAACATCAGCTGTAATTGCTCCACATTGCTGTAATATCTTGTTAGAGATGTCATCTACCCCAACAGAACATTTATTTTTCAAAGATTTAATGATTTTCCTTATTTCACAACAGGTTGTTAGATGAAAATTAATCTGACAAGGATTTCTCAAAACTGACTCTTCCATGCACTGCTTGACTTTTTCTTTTAAACTATTTTCACAAACTTTTTCACCTACACTTAAGAAATGGTTGTTAAATACATTAGCTACTTGTGTACTGTCATTTAAGATGGTCTCATTCTCTTTAATAGTAGTACTACCTACCCCATTGGTTACTTTTTCTGTCTCTCTTCTAACAATATTCCATACTGATTTGATTGCCCTAGTTGTTAATTTCACCGCCAATATACATATTTTTTGATTTTCTGACAACTTTTCTCAGTATGTTACAATGATTTTTATAGTGTAAAATTACTTCTGGGTCTTTACTAATTCTTGCTGTGTCTTACAATTTTCATTTTCTTCCTGAAGACACTTTAATACCTGTAGTAATCCAAAGTTTCTTTGAAAACTGTTTGGTGTTATATTCATTAATTTTTGGGGGGCATTAGTAATTTTTTGGGGCAACAGTATTCAAAAATGGATATAAATTTATCAAGAAATATGTTGCATTTATCATTAGCATTTGGCTCATTACATACAGCTCCCCAGTTAACATTTCTTAAACTTTCTCTGAAGTGCTCTATAGATAACGGGTTGACCAGCCTTTCGGTTTTATTTAATGGTTACTGAACTGTACACCCTACTAGGTTTTGTAAGTTAATCAATTGTGTATCATGGTCTAATTAACCCTTTGTCACAGGGAAAGCATGTGTTAGTTTTACATCCTCTGGTGTACAACTACATTATCTACTAGAGTGCTACTGTCTTGAGCTATACATGTAGGGATGTTGATCACTGGTTCTAAGTTATATTTCTTTATTAACACTTCTAGTTCACTTTTCATATCAGAATTGCTTAGAAAGTTTACATTGAAATCACCACAGATTAATAACTTGCTTTTTTTCTGACAGACAGCGTAATAGGGAGTCAAACTTTTTTATGAATAGCTCTGATTTTCCTAATAGGGACCTGTACACTGTTGCTAATATCAACACTACATTATCTTGCCGTAGTTCACATGCGCAAGCTTAAAAGTGCTGATTGACACAATATTTGCTTACTTCTGCAGTTTTGTACTTATACCTTGTTCTGTGTAAATGGCAACTCCTCCTTTATCCTTGCTAGATGTTCAAGTGTAAGATGCTAAATTATACCCAGTTATACTGACACTTTCCAGCCCACAGTTACATGGTGTTCAGATAGAAATCGTATATCAGTCCCATTCTTATTTTTGAGATCATCTACACACACTAACAGCTCATTTACTTTATTTTTTATTTTCTCCTATATTTTGATGAAGTAAATTGACACTACCCTTGGATTTATCCCTATTTAGTGTACATGAAGCTTCTTTTATTCTATTTTTCTTTAGTGTTGTCTGTTTGGACTTTTGCTTTAACCTAAAAAACCTGTCTGCCTGGTCCCAATAACCACAGGGATCATCCCTTGTGTAACTTTGGCCCACTTACAGTATCTGCTAGTAGAAAACTAACTTATCTTTCCCTTTCCTATTTAGGTGCAGGCCATGTGGGGGTGTCCCCACCTACCAATAGCATCAAATGGAACAACACTTATGTGAGATTTTGCCAGTGTCTGGAGTATCTGTTTAGCTCTGTGTTAACATGCCTTACCCAGGACCAACCATGGCATTGAAAGACCTCCACAAACCCCACATTTGAGTGCCCAGTTTCTGCTCCTATTTTCTCCAGGTCACTCCTAATACTGTATCTTGGATTCATAGCCAGGCTGTTTCATGCTCCTCTAACTATAACTACCTGACCTTCCTTCTCAAATACCTTGCATAGCTGACCTAAGTTTTCTGCCACCTGGCTAAGGCTAGCACTTGGTTTCACAAAACTTGTGACGTAGTACCCTGTACCCTGAAGGTGCCGGCCTACACCCCTCCCATGACTGCTACCTAGAAGCAGAATTCTTCTTTTCCTGTCTTTTTTCTTTAAGCTAATATCCTGCTTCAACCTACATTCAACTACATCTGCCTGAGGCCCTTCCTCCACTACCTCAGATAGCAAGCCAGATTGATTTGCTAACTAAATTTCCTAAAGTTTTTCAACAGTTTCCCTTTTTCGACCTTTGCTTGCTACTTTTTTTCCCAGCACCACATATCTTCTTACTCACATAGCCTACAAAATTTCAAATTCACATTTTCTAATTCAGCCTTAAGGGCACAAAATTTTGCCCGCCCTTTCTACATAACCTACATTGTCATGGAAGAACCTTGTTATCAACCCCAGTTTCCTTGCTGCTATGTTCGCCTCATAACCTACAGCCTTCACAGAAAACCCCCTCCTTCAGGTTTCTATGGCAACCACCATGTTTGTCACACATGTTTTGATAGAAAAATTTTCACAAAAGCAGAGAATAACTTGGCACAAGAGCACTGAAGTTTCGTAGCCTGTACTAATACTTAACTAAACACTAATGCAAACAAACTTTGTTACTTTCGAAAGTTTTAATTAACTACCTAAATTCTATATGAGAGACATGAATTACTTTAACTTTGAACCGCTAAGTCTAGTCAAAAAAATAAAGATTACACTTGCATGAAATTTATGCTTAAAATGTAAACAAAACTAAGAATTATAACACAGAAAAGGCTCTCAGTGGCTAAGTGCAAATAATCATAGGTAAACTTCACAGTTCATAGCAAATGCAATTTACAACAACTGTCTATTCACATCTAAGATTTACTTGTCAGAGTCAGTGCTGGATGATGATCTGTAACCAAGTGGATGAGAGCTGCTCTTCTATGTTCCGAGTCGGCCTCTGTCCTTTGTTGCCCAGTTACTGACAGATTGTACTCTGCCAGCAAGTGATGAGTGTCTATGGCAGTGGCACCAGCTTACATGTTTGTGCCTGTGGTGCTTTTGCCCTGGCTGTGTCTTGTTTGGATGACAAAGTGCAGTGTATATGTATTGTCTGTATGTACCCCAGACAACATTGCCGCTGTACAAGCTGCAGTAGTAAGTGTCCTCTTTGTTTGGCGCAAAAAATAGTATAGTCATTGTGGCTTGGATGTCGGAGTGTACAAAAAATACTCCATACACTTCAATTTCATTGTTACAAACCTCAGATTGCCCAAGAACTGAAACCTAATGCTTCTGTACTGCACTTACAGTTTTGTGAAAAACGATTGGCTAAAGGATGCTAACATAACTGAAAATTTTTTGATGTCAGATGAAGCCCATTTTCACCCAAGTGGATATGTGAATAAGCAGAACATGCGTTACTAAGCTCATACAAATCCTGCTTTGCTTCACCAGTGTTCATTACACAGTGCTAAAGTTACTGTGTGGGTACAGTGTCATGCTGTGGGCTGAGAGATCCTTACGTCTTTGAAGATGAAGGCGTGCTCCACTGTCAGTATTAGGTCTGTAAGCACGTCCTGTCAACATGGTAGTGACAGTTTTGGAGTTTCAGCTCCATTGTCTTCCAGATCATGACATTCGGCACACTAGGTTTCAAGAGATGGAGCTACCTCCCACAATGCCCAACTGTCTACAGCTGCAATGAAACGTTAGTTTGAGGATCGCATAATTTCAAGGAATGCTGACATCGCATGGCCACCCCTACCTCCACACCTTTCAGTCTGTCACTGTTTTTTGTGGGGACAAATGGAGTTCACTGTATTCCATACGAAACCAAAGAACCTTGCCCAGACTTAAGAAAACATCGTGAAAATAATGGAGAACACATTGCGCCGCAAGGTGCAAAATCTTAAGAAATGACTTATTGAATGTGTATGGTGAAATGGACAGCCCTTAAATGCATAATTTTTAAACATTGGTGGCTAATGCCATTTCCACTGTTGTAGAACACAGTTTTGAGCATCAAATAAAGTTTTTGTAATTATTTCAAATTTTCCTGTTTCTCTGCACAACTCTGTACCTGTAAGTAATTTTTATTTATTTTGAATTCATGAGTGCTTCTAAGATGAAGTATTGGCTGTTTGCAGTGAACTAATTACAAGTCTGTTTCTGGTACAAATGCATTCTGGCTATTTATCAGTATACTGGAGTAATCAGCATACCCGTAGGTTTTGAAGAGTCCTTTTGTGTCTTTCATAAATGATTTATATCTGTCAACAAGAGAAGTGGTCATGTACTGAACCTTACAAGACTTGCTTGATGTTTCTGCAGAATCATTTTTTAATGTGGCCTAAGGTTATATGTTATTAGATATACCTCCATCTGCCAAAGAGAATGCTGTTACTGTCATAATATTTTCCCTAAAAGAATTTTATGTTAAAGTGGAAATATATTGTGCATAGTTGGTTTAAATAGGCAAGAGTTGTGTGATTTTAATTTTAAAACCCATAGTTATTAATACCATTTGTTATGCATAGTATGATCTTTGCTGGTCAAATAACTTATATTTTATTTTTGCAAGAATAATATAATGTGATAAAATATATAATTTTGGCTTTTTCCCCCTTTTGATAGCTATCCAGTTGTGATTCTGCATACAATGGCGGAATATCTTCAGCAGGTGAAAGTAGAGGGTCTAGTCCTGAACAAAATAGGAGTCATACTCTCAACACTGACTTAAGAACAAATCAAGAAAGTGACATCTCCATCATCAGAAGAAATGAAGATGAAATGTAAGCAGTTTATTTTATTTCAATTTAAGCTTTATTTAACATAAGTATGGCTGATGAGTGAAAAAATTTTGGAAGGATATTATTTTGCTGACTTTGTAATTTGATTAAGAGTTCACCAGTGTATTGTTCTTTCTCATATCTCAGAGTGAGAGGGGGGGGGGGAGGGGAGTGGGAGGGGAGGGTTATTGCAAAGGGAGAAGACAATTAAAATTTCATCTTTTGTTGATGGAAATTATTGTTAAGAAAAGAAAAAGAATGCTGGCTTGTTACATGCCATAAAATTTTATTGAAAAACTGTTAAGACTTACGTATTCTTCTTCATCCTGCTATTTGTTCCTTTAATTTCAGACATCTCTTTAAAGTGGTATGAACATTCTTTCTTCACTTTGTTGCATTTATTTTCTTTTTCTTCATCCTGTTCTTTGTGATGATTTTTATGAGAATGAAGCACATATACTCTATAGATTTTGTGTGTGCTTGTTCAAAGACATTTCCTCTTTCATAAGGTCAAGATCATGACAGGTAAGATGATGTCTGTATTGTGGCAACATTTGTTCCTTATGCTGCATATATAATATTTACTCCAGTTGCATTTTTTTTGTTTTTTTGTAAAATTGATAGTATTTTCCTCTGTGTGCATATGTACACAGCCATACCTGAATTTCAGATTTATAAAACTTCACATTACAATAATAATTTTTAGTATAAGGGACACTTACAACTTTTGGAAAGTTACACAAGTTTCTGCTTTTTCATAAATTTAATTTCACTTCTTTTCAAAGTAGTTTCTTAAAGTAGTAAAAGTGCAGTCTCTTAAAGTCTTGCTGAAACGGCTTTTTAGAGGTGTTTTTATGCGAACATAGTCATTTCTAGAGACTCGGAGCTTGGTTTTCCTCCCCTCCTTTGTTTAATAATTTCTCTCTTGACGTTGTTGGACAAGGGTCATAAAAGCAGAACAGCTGCTTTCTCAGTAGGCAAAATTTGTTTAGCCATTGTTTGCTGTGAGGTATGAGTTTCATTTTTGATGTGCTGTAGATAAATCTGTAAAGATCTGTTGACAGAACTCTAAATAACATTTATTTCTGATTAAGAAAATTTGGCTTCTGTTGTCTGCAAGCTTCACTACTATGAAGTCCTTAATTTAAAGATCTTAGAGAGGTGATAATCCAATCCTAGAAGTACCCTGCGTGTGCTGGTAAATGCTGTTGACATTTTCTTAAATAATTGTTTGAATATGAAACACCGTCAGCCTCGCTCTTTCTTCAGGCACAATGTAGACAGGATTACTTGTTGCTGAAGTGCCTGGACACCGGTTTGTTCTCCTCTTCTGAATCTATCAGAAGAGTAGTATTTGCAAATAAAATCATAATTACGTATTGAGAGTTTTATCAGTGAAAATCTGAACAAAAATTATACATGTTTTGTTGTCAGAATTCTTTACCTGAACTGCCAGAAACTTCTTCTTGAACATAGTCCACATAATCATCAGAGCCATCTACAATATCTTCCTCTGACAAATCAACGTCACTTTCTTCTAAATCACGATGTAACTCACGAGCAATTTCTTAGTCCGTCAAGCCACGCTTCACCATGTTGGCGCTACTGAGACCGCGCGGGAAAAAATCGCCGCTTACAAAACATGACAAATGAAAAGGGAAGCACACCCTTCCACAACATGCCCGGCCCATCTAGTGACCAATACTCGAACTACAGTCCATGCAGCGCCTCGCAGACAACGGGAGCCATAAGAACACACAAAGGAAGGAAGGGGAAGAAGAAGAACCCGCGCCCGTAAAATTACAGGCGCCGGACTTTCGGGCAGGCCCCGCACACCCGTATTTTTACGGGCGTTGGCGCCTAAGCGCTAAAACCTTGAGTGAACTGTAAGCGTGTGCCGTAAGAGTCTGAATGTACTAAAATGCAGGCTTACTTGGCTTATTCCATTGATGATATCTTCTGTAGTTATGTGTTGTGTAATAGAATGCTGCATCCGTGTGGTGAAACCTTGTGAGCAGCACTCGTTAGCCATCACTCATTTTGCATGCATTGTGGGAACAGTTTCATCTCTCAGTATGTTGTGGACATGCACTCAGGTGAGTGGTCCTGCCATGTGGCCAAGGAAACATGGACTCTAAATGGCTTCATCGCAGTCGGGTGACAGTAACGGGCCCAACAAGTGTTAGAATGCATTTAGAATCAGAATTTATATTTAGCTGTCGATTTTCCATGGGTAAAGTGTATGCCGCGTACCTCAGATTCACCAAGAATTATCAAAGTGACTGTGTATCACCATGTATTGTGAAATTTAAAGTGATGACTGATATTGAATGCTACTGATGGTCATTGACTTAGCTGTGGGATGGTAAATTAGTGTGGGAGAATAGCTGATGAAATAGTGCTCGCATTTCAGTCTGCTGTAAAAATAGTACTGAAATTTAGATACATTTTGGACAGAACAAATAAAAAAGATTTATTTTGATGACCATGTAAACCGATTATGATTGTCAAATTTGTTGATAATTAACAAATAAACTTCATTCCAGGTACAATGTAGTATCTTCTAAGTAAATTAGGCAAATGTACTAATAGGACTTGTTATAGTTGTAAACATTAACTGCAAAGACTGGAAAAAGGGATGAAGTGCAAGGTGTAGTGTATACAGAGATAGGCATTATTCAAATAAATTTCTATCTGGAAAATTATTGGGATAAGTAGATCATTCAAATTAATTTATTCACATATAAATTATTTGCAACTTAAATAACACAGGTCAACAATGATTTTCCTTTTATGATTATGACACTTGTTTTATATTGACTTTGTTCACATGAATTCAAAAATACCATTGTTTTTGTTCTACCACATATAGTTTTTTTTATCCCACCGCACCCCCTCTCCACCTCATCCCTTTATGCTCCCACAAAGGACACTTTACCATTTCCCACACCTACCCTGCTATCCCTCCCCCTACCTGCCCAGCCTCCTCCTTACCCCACCACCCGGTTGCGTCTTCCATCATGCACAGCTACTCGCTGTGTGGCCTCAGCAGCCAGAAACTGTGATTTTTGTGTGTGTGTGTGTGGGGGGGGGGGGGGGGGGGGTGGAGGGGGGGGGTGCGTGCTCATGTGTACACGTGCATGCTCTTGTTGGCTGAATGCTCATTTTCTGGTAGTCTTTTTTTTTGTGCCTATCTGCAACTCAGCATCTCCACTAAATGATGAATAGTACTGGCTACAGGCTACAGGCTGTGTAGCAGTCATTGAAATGAAGGACGTCATGTTGAGTGGCATGCTTAGCGACAGGTTGGTCGCGTTGTTTCTTGGCCCCAGTTTGTTGGTGTCGTGGAGACAGACAGCTTGTTTGTTGTCATGCTCACGTAGAATGCAGCACAGTGGTTGCAGCTTAACTTGTAGATCACATGAGTGGTTTCACAGGTAGCCCTGCTTTTGATAGGATAGGTCTATTACAGGGATATGAGCCATGAGGCAAAGAGCTGGGAGCAGGGGTTGTGTGGGCATAACAAAAATATTTTGTTGGTTTGGTGGGCAGCATAATACCTCTGTGGGAGCAGTGGGAAGGATAGTGGGTAGGACATTTCTCATTTCAGGGCACGGTGAGCGGTAGTTGAAACCCTGGTAGAGAATGTAATTCATTCGCTCCAGTCCTGGGTGGTATTGAGTTATGAGGGGAATGCTCCTCTGTGGCCAGACTGTGGGGCTTTGGGAGTGTTGGCTGACTGGAAAGATAAGGCTCAGGAGATCTGTTTTTGTACAATGATGGGAGGGTAATTACAATCTGTAAAGGCCTTAGTGACACCCTTGTTATATTTCAAGAGGGACCGCTGTTCACTACAGATGTGACGACCACAGGTTGCTAGGTTGTATGGAAGGGGCTTCTTGGTATGAAATGGGTGGCATGTGTCGAGGTGGAGATATTACTGATGGTTGGTAGATTTGATGTGGACGGTAATACTGATATAGCCATCTTTGAGGTGGAGGTCAATATCGAAGAAGGTGACTTGATGGGTTGAGTAGGACCAAGTGAAGCAAATAGGAAGAAGGTGTTAAGATTCTGAAGGAATGTGGATAGGGCGTCCTTAGCCTCCATCCAGATCACGAAGATGTCATCAATGATTCTGAACCAACTGTAACCATTGTGTTGCATTCTACGTGCGCATGACAAGCTCTCTGTCCACATGAATGGCTACTGACAAACTGTGGCCAAGAAACAATTGGACCAGCATGTTGCTGAGCGCACTGCCCAATGTGACAACCTTCATTTCAGTGACTGCTTCACAGCTTGTAGCCTGTGCCATCTGGATCCTTCCCACAAGCACCAGCTCTTCTGAATTGCACACGTGGTAAGTCTTCCTGCAATATATCTTATGTTGCCATAACCTTCCTGGCCTCAGCCTTCATTAGTCATTGTCTTTACCTGTCTAGCCCCTTCCCTGCTCCCATCCCAGCACTATGCAGCCCTCTATTCCACCAACTCACTCAGTCTCTTTACTTCCTTCCTTTTCTGCTACCCCTCCTCCCTCCGCCGCCCACCGTCTAACCTCCTGACTGCACCTCGCTGCCCTACTCTCCACCTCGTCCCCGCTCACTCCCAGCAGGACTTAACCATCCCTGACCCCACCTTGCTATCCCTCCCCCTTCCTTTCCCAGCCCCCTTCTTACCCCACCTAATTCCCTCCTCAATAATGCCCTGTTGTCCACAGTCTGGCTGTAGCTGCCAGAGACTGTGGTCATGTGTATATGTGTGTGTGAGTTGCATTTGCCTGTGTGTGTTTGTGTATGTTGTCCTCTTTTGACAAACACCTTGTTGACCGGAAGCTAACTTTCAGACAGTCTTTTTGTTGTGCCTTTCTGCAACTCAGCATCTCCGCTGTATGGTGAGTAGCAACTATCCTTTTCATTATATTGTTACATTCCATCCTGCATTTTTCAATTGTTTGATTTTGCCCTACGGCTTTTCTTCCATTGTAACCCAGTGCTGTTTTCCTTTGTTACTATTTTCTAATGCATTTCTATACTCAGTGTCTATCCTTCTTTCCTGTGTTTCTCTTGTTGCCTTACAAACTGCACGTCACACTCTACTTACGAGCCACACTGTACCAACCATCTCAGCCGCGCACAGCAGACGGCTACAAGATCACGCTGATCGTTGGTGCAGCACCTTATGTCGCACACTACACCCACTGATATAATTCATCCTACCTCTTCATATTAATCATTCTTCTTGCATCACCCTCGCATATTTTTGTGAGCTCTCTCCTGTGCCACACAAACTTATCTCTCGTCCTGCCAACCCCACCCCACCTCCCATTCCTTCTCCTCTCTCTATTCCAGTTCACACCTATTAATTTCTTCTAACCTAGTCACTTCTGCCATCTCCTGTTTGACCTTTATCCACCCACAAACCTGCAACCCACTTTACTGATATAAAAAAAAATTTCAATTGGTTCTCATCTCTCACCGTTGGCATACTGCCCCATATTTCACCTTGTTTCCCCTTATTCCATCTGTTATTTTCTTTTCTTTTCATAATTTTTTTCACATATTTGAGTGTATTTATGTGAATTTTTTTGAACATAATTCTACATTATTTGCATATTTTTATGCGTTTTTTCCACACCATGGATCCTTGCTCCTTCCATTTACATCAATACAGGAATGTTTCCTTATCTCTAGCTAGAACCCAGTCCCACATACTGTTCCTGTGTTGTTGCTTGGCTCATGCTATCCCCCAAAATGGCCTTACTGTCAAATTACCCACCTCCAGCTGGGTCCTTCCTCAATGACCTCCATCTGTCCAGATTCTGCCAATGCTTGCCCCTCACCAACATAGTCCTCCCCTCAGGGGCTCAACATTCGTTTGCCGAGTTCAAGCTTGGCGACCCAAGGGTTCCTGAGCTGGAGTCCGTTAACTGCTGCCAGCCCTCTGTCACCGTAAGCTCTGGGCATGCTTCAGCCACCACTGTGCAGCGCAGCAGTGGAATGTTGTGTGTTTCGGAGAATGGGGGTCTTGGCTTTACTGCCTGGTCCATGAGGAAAGCATACACCTGTATAAAAAAGCCCTCAAGGTGTGTGTTATGTGCTGATGAGGTGAATGGCTGTTGAGGTAAAACAATCTCTAGCGGGCGCCTTCTGGGGCATCTGCTGCCCCCCTGTTGTATAAGGCTTGCAGGTTTCTGCCTGGGTCGACCTTCGTTTCCCTAGCATCTCATGGGATCCCTATGGAAAGGTCTCGTCAAACTACTACTTCTGACAGGACAGGTTTACCGTCAGGTAGTACCTACACCCACTCCTCAAAAGAGCTCAGTTGGTCAGTCCTCACGAAAAGAAGTCTCAGAATCATAGTAACAGAACATTAGTGTGCCGTAACGCTTTCACTGTAATCAAGTGAACAGGGAGAACTTTGAGAAGATCTCCCCTTTCTATATTCACAAGGCATTGGAAGGTATTCTGGGTCTCTGAAAAGTTTCAAACGACTTCGTAATGGAACACTTGTAGGTGAAACTGCTAATTCCAACCAAATATCTAAGCTTCTGGGATGTAAGGCCTTAGGTGACTACCCAGTCGAGGCTGAGCTGCATAACACCCTTGACTTTAGTAAGGGCTGCAGAATGGAAAAATATGGGCATCACGGAAATGCATACTATATGAGGAGAGTCAATGGCAAATTGGAAAAATTGGCAACATTTATTCTCACGGTTAATAATCCAGAATTACCTGAACTTTCCTTGCAGGCTATATCCATCTTAAGGTTCGTCTGTTTGTTCCTAACCCAATACGATGCTACAAATGTCAAAGATTTGGCCATACCACTATGGGATGTAATTGAAATGGAAAGGCTCCGTGTGGCTTGGCTCATGGGTTAGGCAATTCTTGTACACTTTCTCCGAAATGTGTAAAGTGCTCCGGGGATCACCCGGTGTGGTGCAGAAAGTGTGAAGTTTACAGTGACGAAAGGAAAATTCAGGAGTTGAAAGTATAGAGACGCATAATGTATGTGAAGCTAAAAAAGCTTTCAAAGTTATGCAACCACCGGTTTTTGCTACTTCTTTTGCATCAGCCCTTAAGACGCCAGTCACTAAATGTGATGCCTCCACACAAACTCAGACCACAGATTCAAGTATGAGCACATGCACTTGTCAATGTACCTGTGGGGGAAATGCTCCACTTGAAATTGAAGTCATTCAGAAGCCGTCCAGCAATAGGCTTACCATCTAAGCCACATACCACTACCCAACATCAGAAGCCAACTAAGCCATCCTCGCAACCCAGACAACCACCTCCTCCAAAGACAAACATCCTTCGAAAAATAGTTCTAAGTCCAAGAAAGCAGTAGATCGGTGAGCTCTCTCTATTTCTGATGGGCACTATGCTCAGGAGAA
Source organism: Schistocerca cancellata (assembly GCF_023864275.1). Lineage (NCBI taxonomy): Eukaryota > Metazoa > Arthropoda > Insecta > Orthoptera > Acrididae > Schistocerca > Schistocerca cancellata. The sequence continues at coordinate 632,673,852 of NC_064626.1, read as the reverse complement.
TATGGTCTTCCAGTCAGAGGAACTGGAGAGCAGGAACCCCCTAACGTTCCCCTTGACCACCCTGGTAAAACACCACCTGTGAGGGAGAAAGAAAAGAACAACCATTGCTAAACAATGGTTTCTACAGGGACTTCAGTGTTGCAGTGGAATTTGAATGGATATCGCTCACATTTGGAAGAATTGCAGCTACTGGTCCGGGAGAAACCTTTCTGCATCTGCTTACAAGAAATGCATCTTAAAGTCACTGACACACCTGCATTATGGGGCACTGGAGACAGTGCTAAAGGTGGAGTGGCTGTTTTCCTTCATGACAGATGCCACTCCTCTCCAGTCCCTCTTACCACGACCATGCAAGCAATTGCTGTGAAAGTTCTCGCACCCTTTAATATCACAGTGTGTTCTTTGTATCTGCCCTCTAATGATGCTTTGGATGCAGACACACTGGTGAAACTCTTCCAGGCACTCCTGCACCCATTACTTCTTGTGGGGGACTTGGATGCACACAGTGTACTGTGGGGCTCAGCTAACACTTGCTACAGGGTTCAGATGATCGAACGATTCATCCATTCTGAGAATATCTGCCTTCTGAATGCAGGTCAGATGACACACTTTTCCACATTTGTACCATCTTTTTCAGCCATTGACCTTTTTTTGTTCCCCAGCTATTGCAGACTCAGTTCAGTGGGAAGTGGCTCCAGATTTACATTCTAGTGACTACTTCCCAATGTGGATCTGTCTGCTGACTAGCACGGTGGCCAACAGGAGACAATGCAGATGGGTGATACGAAGGGCAAATTGATTACAGTACAGTCAACAGGCTATTTTTGAACAAAAGGATTGTGCACAGGAGGCAGTGGCCCATATCACTTGTGAGATCCAACGGGCTGCCGCATCGTCTTTCGTCAGGTCTAGTAACCACCTCAGACAACAGCCTGTACCTTGGTGGAATGACAACTGTTGATTGGCAATCAGGGTCAGACGAACAGCTCTCTGGAACTTCAAACACTGTCCAACTACAGACAATCTTCATGCCTTCAGGTCTGTGAGTGCACATGCAAGGTGAGTGACAAAAGAACAGAAGAGGGCTTCCTGCAGGAATTCATGGCTTCCAGTAATCGATCCACTTCCCTGCGCAAGTTTGGGAATCAATAAGGCGGATTTCAGGCAAGGGCAGTACATGTCCCCTTATGACCTTGTCAAGTAATGGGGTCTTGGTGGTCACGCCAGAAGACATGGCTCAGGTTTTAGCTGAACACTTCTTTACTGTTGTTACATCATCCAGACACTTTTCAGGTGTTCCGTAGGACTGCAGAGATGAGGAAGCTTAATTTCTTCTTGCATAATGAGGAGGAAGTCTACAACCTTCCGTTCTCCATGTGGGAACAGGAATCAGCCTTGTCTGCAGCCAGGACCTGATGCCATGCTTTGTCATCTATGCCCGGAAGTGATAGGACAGTTCCTTCTGTGCCCGGAAGTGAAAGGACAGTTCCTCTCTTGTTTCAGTCAGATCTGGTTTGATGGACAGTACCCCACGACTTGGAAGGAACCAATATATTAATACCATTCTAGAAACCAGGCAAGGATCGTAGCACCCCTAACAGTTACTGTAGTGTTGCCCTTACCAGTTGCATGGGAAGGGTCTTGAACGCATGGTTAACTGCCGCCCTTGACAACTTAATTCTACAGGAGACAGCGATACAGGAATCCTTCTTACACCAAAAACTTTTGTGTTTTTTGACCTCGAAAAAGCATATGACACTACTTGGAGGTACAACATTCTTCGCCAACTTCATGAATGGGACTATGTGGACACCTGCCGCTTCTGATCCAATCCTTTCTCGAGAACCGGTGTTTACATTATCACGTTGATGATGCCATGTCTGACTGCTATGTTCAAGAGAATGGGGTCTCCCAGGGCAATGTCCTCAGTGTCACATTGTTTGCCATCACTATCAGTGGCATTTCCTCCACAGTCAGGAGCCCTGTAAAATGCTCTTTGTTTCTGGATGACTTTGCAATCTTCTACTCTTCCTCTCAACTTACAACAACGATGAGGCAGCTACAACTGACCATTAGGAGGCCGGAAACCTGGACCTGGACAACTGGTTTTTGGTTCTCACCCAAGTAGACTACATGTGTCAATTTTAACTGTGCTCATTGGAGTTTTAACCAACCAGTGCTCACAATAGGGACAATATTTTATGTTTTCAAGACACTGTGCGCTTTTTGGGTTTATTATTTGATTCGAAATTAACTTGGCTCCCACACCTGAAAGACCTACGAACAAAGGTCTTCCAGTCATTGAATATTTGGAAGTGCTGTAGCAGAAAAACATGGGGAGCTGACAGATCCCGCCTCCTGCAGTTTTATAGGGCATTCGTTTTATCACGCTAAGATTATGACAGTGTGGTCTACGGACCGGCCCGTCCTTCCCTACCTCAGGATGTTGGATGCTGTCCACCATCAGGGCATTCGGATATCGACTGGAGCCTTTCGGACCAGCCCAGTTCTGAGTGTGTGGGCAGAGGCTGGAGAACCACCACTCTGGTTTTGCCAAAATATCCTTTTGGCTCAACAGGTGCTGAAAATCTCAGCATCACCTCATTCATTGACTTTTAGTTCAGTGGCCCAACCCACCTTTGAACGGCTGTTCAGGAATTGGCCCCATGCAACAAAGCCATTTGGTATACGTGCTACAGACTGTCTCAAGGATCTGGATCTCTCGGGCATCAAAATATACAGCCAGGAATGGGAATTCATTGCCACCTTGGCGTCTTCGGAGGCCCAAAGTGATTTTAAGCTTGACACAGTACAAGAAAACTTGCACTCCATATTTTTTTCGTCCATTTTAAGTATGTACCACTGTTTTATTATTGTTTATACATATGGATCCCAGCAAGAGAATGCTCTCAGTTGTTCTGTTGTTTTCCCTAGTAGGGTTCTAAAGTGCGTCTTCCACAACAATTTACAAATTATGGTACGGAATTATATGGCATTCTGATGGCACTGGAGAGGGGTTACAGACATCACCGTACATGGTTTCTTGTCTGTTCGTAGTGCACCGCAAGTGCTTCACCGAATGTATCCTGTAGACCTGCTGATTCAGTTCATTCATGAATCCTTACCGTGGCAAGGAGGTGATCTTTTGTTGGGTGTCTGGTCACATTGGGATACAGGAGGACGACATGGCTGACAAAGCCGCCAAAGAAGCTTGTTGTGATAGTGCTTTCCATCAGTGTCCCATCCCATTGCATGCCATCATCTCATTTTCTGACGGATGGAATCATGCATCAGTGGGAGACTAAATGGTTGCAGGTGACAGACAACAAACTGCAGTCGCTCAAATCAACCACAAAGGCTTGGCGGACTTCATGTCAGTCTCACTGCTGGAAGGAGGTTTTGCTTACTAGTCTGTGTGTTGGGCATAGCCCTAAAACACATGGCTCCCTCCTCTGGCAGGAGGATCCACCAGTCTGTGAAGTTTGTGGCGTGTCACTTTCAGTTCTGCATATTGTGGCTATGCGTATCCTACGTACTGATATTAGGGCAGCCCTCAGTCTCGCTGGCAATCTGCTCACCATCCTCGCCTATACCGATTCCAGTGTTACTACGCTAGTGAAATTTTGTGAACTGTCAGGGTGGTGGGGAAGGGTAGCAGACTTTAATACATTATAAACTGCTCTGCATGTGGGGACAGCCTCCGTCCTCACCCTTGAGATTTACATGCTGACTTCGTGAGGGCGCTGATGACCATAATTTCGAGCACCCTGCTCAACCCAAATCATCATCATCATCATCATCATCATCATCATAGTCCTGCGAACCATATCAACCAAGCCCAAACATCCTTGCAGTACCTTCCCTCCATCTGTAAAATTCTCTTGCTATGCAATCCTAAATCCCTGGAACCCGTAACACACATTGAAACTCTTGCCCTCCAGGAACTGGAGCAACATGCACAATTTCACCTCAAAAAAACTCTCCACCCTGCTCACTTCCTACTCCCACTTTGGAGTACCACTGTCCACAACAACCTCCAAATCTCCCCCATGTCACCTCATAGCTGATAAACCCTGTCTTGCAGACCTACTACATTTACACCACCCTCCAAAACTCCCTTCCACCTTCACACATAATCCAGAACCTAAACAGACTGGAAACATAGTCGTGAACCTTTCCTCTTGAAGTCTTAGCCCACAAAAATATCAGTCCTTTCTAAATGCCTCACCTTTTGCCCCACCCACAAATTCAGTCATGCAGGACTTGTTAAATATCTTAATTCTTTCTCCTGGCCAAACGGTTGAACCTTGCCTGATCCTCCATCAACCCATGACCCAACCCTACTGCCCCCCAAATCACCCCCTATTAACTTTCCAGAATTTCTTAACCTCTAACCTTGTCTCACAATCATTCCCCAAATTGCTCAACATGCAAACTAACCTTAACATCTGCAGAAGGATCCACAATCCACCGCCTAAAAACTGATCTCGACCGTATTATCCTACCTGCTGACAAAGGCTCCACCACTGTTGTTTTGAAGTGCAAGGGTACCCTGGCAGAAGGACTCTGCCAGCAGTCAGATTCACCCACCTACAAACCCTGCCACAGTGACCTCATTCCACAAATCCAGCAGGGACTCCATCTCTCCTCAAATCCTTAGGCCCCTCGCAGAACCTCTCCCCAGAGCATCTCTCTGCTCACCCCTACCATTCCCCACACTCCTACCTGCTTCCTACAGTCCATAAATCCAACCACCCAGGACACCCCATTGTGGCCAATTACTGTGCCCCGACTGAGTGAATTGTTGCTCTCATAGGCCGACACTTTCAGCCTATTACTCGCAACCTATCCTTCTACATAAAAGGTACCAACCATTTTCTCCACCGACTCCCCACGGTTCCTGTCTCTTTACCACATGGTGCCCTGTTCATCACTATTGATACCACCTCCCTTTACACTAACATCCCTCATGCCCATGGCCTTGCCACTAATGAACACTAATTTTCCCAATGCTTGATGGATTCCAAACCAACCCCCCTCCTTCCTAGTCTCCATGACCAACTATATCCTCACCCACAATTACTTCTCCTTTGAAGACATTACCTACAAACAAATCTGGGGTACGGCTACAGGTACCCGCATGGCACCATCCTGTGCCAACCTCTTCATGGGCCATCTAAAGGAATCGTTCCTAAACACCCAGAATGCCAAACCCCTCACCTTGTTCAGATTCATTGATGACTTCTTTGTGATCTGAATTGAGGCTGAGGACACCCTATACACATTCCTCCAGAACCTCAAACCTTCTCCCCCATTTTCTTCACCTGGTCCTACTCATCCCAAAAAGTCACCTTCCTCGATGTTGACCTCCACCTCAAATATGGATATATCAGTACTTCTGTACATATCAAACTTACCAACCACCAGCAATACCTCCATCTCTACAGCTGTCACCCATTCCATACCAAGAAGCCCCTTCCACACAGCCTAGCAACCCGTCACCATCGCATCCGTAGTGACAAGTGGTCCCTCTCGAAATGTACCAAGTGTCTCACTGAAGTCTTTACAGATCATAATTATCCTCCCAACCATGTACAAAAATATATCTCCCATGCCTTATCTTTCCAGTCACCCAACACCTCCCAAAACCCCACTGTCTGGCCCAGAGGAGCATTCCCCTCATAACTCAGTACCACCCAGGACTGGAGCAACTGAATTACTCTCTCCACCAGGGTTTTGACTACCTCTTGGCGTGCCCTGAAATGATAAATGCCCTACCCATTATCCTTTCCACTCCTCTCACAGTGGTATTTCGCTGCCCACTGAACCTACACAATATTACCATCCATCCCTACACAACCCCTGCCACCAGCCCCATGCCTCACAGCTCATGTCCCTGTAATGCAAGACCTGTCCCACACATCCTTCCATCACCACCTACTCCAGTCCTATGACAAACATCACCTATCCCATCAAAGGCAGAGCTACCTGTGAAACCAGTCATGTGATCTACAGGCTGACCTGTAACCACTGTGCTGCATTCTATGTGGGCATGACAACCAACAAGCTGTATATCCGCATGAGCAGCCACTGACGAACTGTGACCAAGAAACAATGGGACCACCCTGTTGTTAGCAAGCTACCCAACATGATGCACTTCATTTCAATGACTGCTTAACAGCCTGTAGCCAGTACCATCTGGACCCTTTCCACCAACACCAGCTTTTCTGAATTGCACAGGTGGGAACTTACCTTGCAGTATATCCTACATTCCCATAACCCTCCTGGCCTCAACCTTCATTAGTCATTGTCCTTACCCATCTAAACTCTTTCCTGTTCCCATTCCAGCATAACACAGTTCTCTGTTCCATCAACACACCCAGTGTTTTTACTTCTCACCTTTCCACTACCCCCCCTCTCTCTCTCCCTCTCCCTCCCTCCCCCACCCTCTCCCTCCTTCCCTCACCCTCTCCCTCCCTCCCTCCCTCCCTCCCTCCCTCCCTCCCCCACCCTCTGTCTAACCTCCTGATTGCACTTAGCTGCTCCCTCTCTATTTCATCCCTGCACACTCCCAGCAGCACTTTATCATCCCTAACCCCACCCTGCGATCCCTCCCCTTGCCCAACGCAGCCTCCTCCTTACCCCTACCCGGTTGCCTCTCCCATAATGCCCTGCTGCTCACACTCTGGCTCTATCAGCCAGAGACTGTGTGTGTGTGTGTGTGTGTGTGTGTGTGTGTGGTTTGAGTTTGCGTGAGTGTGTTCATGTGTGTATGTTACCTACTTTTTGCAAAGGCCTTGTTGGCCGAAAGCTAACTTCCAGTCTTTTTGTTGTGCCTTTCTGCTACTTAGCATCTCTGCTATATGGTGAGTAGCAACTATCCTTTTCATTATATTGTTACATTCCATCCTGGATTTTCCTTTGCTTAATTGTACATTGTATTGGTGTTATAGCTCCTAAGAAATGAAGACATGGAGCTTTTTAAGCTTGTTGTAAAGTCTAGTATGTTAATCATATGTCTTGGGGGAAAAAAATTGCTTTCAAAAATATCTCCTTTTTTTTTTTCTAATGAATCACATAGAATACCACTCTATATTCTTTGTTTACTTCTTGTACTGAAGTTGTTTGTTCCCTTGACTCAGTGCAGTTTCTACATATGAATAACTTATTAATTGACTGTTCCTAAATGTGACTCAGTGCATTAAGTTCCAGTCTACAAAACTGGAGATTTTGTCCAGAATGAGATTTTCACTCTGCAGTGGAGTGTGCGCTGATATGAAACTTCGTGGCAGATTAAAACTGCGTGCGCCGACCGAGACTCGAACTCGGGACCTTTGCCTTTCGCGGGCAAGTGCTCTACCATCTGAGCTACCGAAACACGACTCACGACGAGATACTGGCAGAAGTAAAGCTTTGAGGGCCGGGCGTGAGTCGTGCTTCGGTAGCTCAGATGGAGATTTTGTGTTTGATCCTCCATTGGTCCTACAGTTTTTTTCTGTTACTTATCACTTCTTTCATTTGTAAAATGAGAAAAATGCCAAGTGAAGTTGCACCATGTTTTCGAGTACATTTTGAACTGCATAAGTTGGTTCAGAGGTGGGGGGGAGTTGAATACACCGCACCATGCCTAGTGAAGCACTGCAGTGTCCAAACTAACCTTTGGGTTGAGCACAGCCTTACTTACTGTACAGCAGAACAAATTCAACACAGAAATACACTCCTGGAAATGGAAAAAAGAACACATTGACACCGGTGTGTCAGACCCACCATACTTGCTCCGGACACTGCGAGAGGGCTGTACAAGCAATGATCACACGCACGGCACAGCGGACACACCAGGAACCGCGGTGTTGGCCGTCGAATGGCGCTAGCTGCGCAGCATTTGTGCACCGCCGCCGTCAGTGTCAGCCAGTTTGCTGTGGCATACGGAGCTCCATCGCAGTCTTTAACACTGGTAGCATGCCGCGACAGCGTGGACGTGAACCGTATGTGCAGTTGACGGACTTTGAGCGAGGGCGTATAGTGGGCATGCGGGAGGCCGGGTGGACGTACCGCCGAATTGCTCAACACGTGGGGCGTGAGGTCTCCACAGTACATCGATGTTGTCGCCAGTGGTCGGCGGAAGGTGCACGTGCCCGTCGACCTGGGACCGGACCGCAGCGACGCACGGATGCACGCCAAGACCGTAGGATCCTACGCAGTGCCGTAGGGGACCGCACCGCCACTTCCCAGCAAATTAGGGACACTGTTGCTCCTGGGGTATCGGCAAGGACCATTCGCAACCGTCTCCATGAAGCTGGGCTACGGTCCCGCACACCGTTAGGCCGTCTTCCGCTCACACCCCAACATCGTGCAGCCCGCCTCCAGTGGTGTCGCGACAGGCGTGAATGGAGGGACGAATGGAGACGTGTCGTCTTCAGCGATGAGAGTCGCTTCTGCCTTGGTGCCAATGATGGTCGTATGCGTGTTTGGCGCCGTGCAGGTGAGCGCCACAATCAGGACTGCATACGACCGAGGCACACAGGGCCAACACCCGGCATCATGGTGTGGGGAGCGATCTCCTACACTGGCCGTACACCACTGGTGATCGTCGAGGGGACACTGAATAGTGCACGGTACATCCAAACCGTCATCGAACCCATCGTTCTACCATTCCTAGACCGGCAAGGGAACTTGCTGTTCCAACAGGACAATGCACGTCCGCATGTATCCCGTGCCACCCAACATGCTCTAGAAGGTGTAAGTCAACTACCCTGGCCAGCAAGATCTCCGGATCTGTCCCCCATTGAGCATGTTTGGGACTGGATGAAGCGTCGTCTCACGCGGTCTGCACGTCCAGCACGAACGCTGGTCCAACTGAGGTGCCAGGTGGAAATGGCATGGCAAGCCGTTCCACAGGACTACATCCAGCATCTCTACAATCGTCTCCATGGGAGAATAGCAGCCTGCATTGCTGCGAAAGGTGGATATACACTGTACTAGTGCCGACATTGTGCATGCTCTGTTGCCTGTGTCTATGTGCCTGTGGTTCTGTCAGTGTGATCTTGTGATGTATCTGACCCCAGGAATGTGTCAATAAAGTTTCCCCTTCCTGGGACAATGAATTCACGGTGTTCTTATTTCAATTTCCAGGAGTGTACTTCATAGGTGAATGGCCTTAGCAGTTACAGTATTGATGCAGCCCAATTCCACTGACTCTGCACTTGCCAGTACTTCCCTCCCCCCCTCCCACTTCCGTCTGCTAACATGCAAGGGCCTTGTACGTAATTAGCCAAAGATAAGAACGCAGTCAAAAGAAACCCTTAATCTGCAGCATTTTCCTCCATTGTACCAAGATTGCTAACACTGTCAGGTAGGGGTGTCTCATTAATATAATTACACAAGTTGCTAATGTTTATAGTGCTAGAAAATGAGTGAACAAAGTTAGAACTCGGTTGCTAATAACAAACATCAACACACAAATCAAAAAAATCTTCTAAAACATTTGTTGAATGAATGCTACTGGACATCCAAAGTAATCCAAAAGTGTTTTAGGATTAACTCTGATTTACCTTTCTGTTTGAATATGGAATAGCTTTTTGATCTTCCATGCATCTATGCATTTACACAGAACTTTGATACTCAAAAATTTTGGAAGGTTCGCTGGATTTGAATACGTAAGTTCTTAATATTGCAGCACATTGACAACATTTTTTATCAAGAAAGTGTCAGTCGACAATTGGAAGACTTTTTTCACTTTTCTACATCAGCTGCAATTATTGTAGCTATGTCGTACCCAAGATTTAGCCCATAGTTCATCTGTATTGTTGCCCAGAACCAAGGGAGGCTAACAACAAACTACAGACATCTAATATCCAAAGAAATTTGGTCAAGCATTTCGAATAATGCTGCAACATAAAATGAAAATTTTATTTTGAATGTGATTTGAGAAGTGAAACTAACATGGAATCATAACTAGTTATTTACCAAAAACTACAGCTGGCTTGATGGTTTCTCAACAATGGCTGAATATTTGTTGTCATGAAATAGACACTTTCGGGAGAAATAACACACCAATATCCTCTTTGCATATGTAGCATGTATTTTCTTTTTCACAGTGGCAAGTATTTGGAAATCAAATAAAGTTTCTGGTGAGATGTTTGAACGGATGAGTTGTTCTGAAAAATAATTTAAAAGCAACAAAAAGTACATAAATGATATAGAATTGAAGCAATTCATATAATTGGATTGCTAGTTTATCTGTTATTCATAAAGCTTTTTATTCACAGATGACAAATAAAAGTTTTTACTCTTGTAAGTGAATAATGTTTTGAATAAATACTGTTATATGTTAGTCACAAATAAAAAATAATAATTTTTGTGTGTATTTGTTATTTGTCATTCAAATAAATTTAACCCAGCTCTTGTAAGGGAAGCACATTGCACATGTTCTGACTGCTAACTCACAACCTTTGTGCAGTTGACTGCAAGCACGTGACATCTGCGTGCCATGAACAAGGACTCACTTGGCTGTGCCCTCCACATGTCTGTGGAAAGTGTTCACTCAGTTGTCATGTAGGCAGCTACGGTAATCTTTGGCAACTTCCGCCAAAGTTTTTTAAGTGCATGCGCAGTCTCCCTCACTCACAGGAACCTTGTGATGGGCCGCCTGCCAGCAAGGCTCTACTGTGTAACACATTATTCTCTCTCTATGCAACATTTCATCAGTTTATTACTTCTTGTTGTTGTTCAGTTTAAGGGCACACACATGTGGAAGTGTGTGCGAGCGCGCGCGCATGCGCTGGGGGAGGGGGGGGGGGAGTATTGGATGCCAGCAGTCCATATCATCTGCTGCCTTTTCTGTCTTAGCTAGTAATGCTCTTGGCAAATTTGCATTATCTCAGCATCCCTTATGAAACTTTGAGGGGAGAGGGATGGGACACTCACCCAATTGACTTCATCGCCAGGTAACATTAATCCACATTCTCTTCAATCGCAGATTCCCAAAGTACATTAGCATGGTACAAATGAAACACAGCCAATTTAAAGATTTTAATGTGAATGCATTCATCTTTTAGATAGCAAGATATTGCTACCAAACTTTGCAATTTATCTATCTATTTTTTTTAATTAACCTGCAGATTCTTTTCATCCTACCATAATATGAAAAACATTTTCTTTTCCAGAAATGATGCAACCCTCCAGTTCACTAATGATATTGTAAACACAATAATAAAAAATAATACTTTATCAAACAGTGGGATAAAGAACGTAATAAAGCTGTGCATGTCTGAATATGAAGGCAAACTGGATAAGGTAAGGTGTTCACCATATTTCTCATTATGTATTCCACATTTATATTTTGCACCTGAGTAGAAATTGACCTCGTATTCGGGTGAATGGAGTTTGCTATGACTGGCCATTCTATGTTGCCCAAGGTTTTCCTAATTATTTCAGGAAAATTTCATGATGGTTCCTTTGTCAAGACCACAGCTGACCACCTATGTTATCCTCTTAAAAGCATAGTAGTTATATCTTCTGCTTGTGTATATTGTGAGCTATTTATTTTCATTATATTGTGATGACAAATCCCATATCTTTGTGAGATGATTGCTGGATAAGTAAAGACATTAATAAAAACCATTTTTGTATTCACATTTTGAATCAATTAAAACCCCTGGAAACAGAGGTTGTGGAGTTGAATCCTGGCCAGAGTAAAGGAAATTTCGTTCTACTTTTAATCTCTCCCAATGATGTAAGAAGTTGCCAAGAATGACACATGTATCAGATTCCATGTTAAACTGTAGGCCCCCTTTTTTGATAACTGGAGCAGCTGTCAGAGTGGTGTCCAGTCAAAGACTTGCACTTTACCATTAAGTCACGCACAATTATTATTATTTGTTGTTATTGTTGTTATGAGGCTCATATCAAATCTCTACTGTTGCTTAATGAAATAACGAGTCCTATACAGGTTGTGTGGATTAAACATGTAATAATCTAAGATATAATAATGTGAAAGGTATTTGTTATATTTATTGACGGTTTGCGTCTACAAGTATGGTAACTCAGAATATTTCCTGTGTTTGCCTGTGGCAGTTTGTACGGCATGTGCATGCGCGTAACTGTTTTATTCACATAAATGCATGTCAGCAGCTGTGTGGACTCCACTACAGACTGCAGAAGATACTTTCTCTTGTGGACCTGTAGTCTGTTACACAGGTACGTTGTTGTTTTCGACATAAGTATGGACTGTGACCAACTGATGATTGATCCCATTTTAACAATCAAGAAAGGGAACAAGTGGCTTTGGGAAATTGGGACTTTGCTTTTGATGTTGGGCCACCATGTTGAGCATGCAGTTTCAGAGACTATTTTTGAATTAATTCATGTCGCAGTGGAGCCCTCATAAGTCAACCTGACAAGCAAGTAGGCCGTTACAGTTACCTCGTTCGACTGCACATGATGTCATCCATAAAAGGTTGCACCTTTCGGTGTGAAAACTGCAGCTTCTTCACAAAATCAAGCCTGAGGACACCACTGCAGCTTCATCATAAAATCAAGCCTCAGTACACCCCGTGACAGAAACATTTGTGGAGACAATTCTGGAAAAAATGGATGAAAATGAAGCATTCCTCAATTGTGTCAGTTTCTTAGGCAGTACTACGCACTTCTGGCACAGTAAATATACACAATTGACACATGTGGGAAACTGAAACCCCCCTCCCCTCCCCATCTCAAGTAGTGGTAGAGTGCAAATGTGGCTCTCTAAAAGTGAATGTGTGGTGTGGATTGTTGAAGGATAGGGTTATAGACCTGTTCTTTGTGGAGCCTACAGTTATCGCAACAACGTACGTAGACATGTTGGAGCTGTATGTTGTACCACTACTTCCATGTGATGTGATCTTTCAACAAGATGGCATACCATGCCAGTTTGCAAACATTGTGAGGGATTTCTTGGATCATGAGTTCCCTGATCTCTGGATTGGCAGAGATACTCCATTTATTGCTTGTCCCCTTAGAAGCCCAGACATTATGCCACTTTATTTTTTTCTGTTGACATTTATCAAAAATCAATTCTACCAGATACCAGTTCAAGACCTACCAGATCTGTACCATGGCAAACATGTAGCTGTTGCAAACATTATACCTGCGGTGCTGCAAAACACTTGGAGAGAAGTGGAATAGAGATTAGATGTCTGCCACACCACACAACAGTCCTTTCTGGCCAATTGTCTTCAGTTATTCATTCCTTTGAAACCTATGTTGAAAATAGTGTAGGTGTGTTTCTCCTGTCTTAATGCTTCTGCAAAGAAAGACATTCTTCTGCTGAGATAAATATATGACACTGTATCTATCTTCAGGGAAATAATACCTCAAAAATTCTTGAAGAACACCATTGCCTCTGAGCCAGTGTTTGTTCTATTATTTACTAATATCATTTATCTCTAGATCCCAAAAGCTACTTGCCATCTTATCAGATGTCATATTCAAAACATTTTGAATGAAGTGGATGTTGTGTATTAATGATTACACCCATTCTTTTCCTACTAAGAAAGAAAGAAAGAAACGGAAGGCTGTGGTTCAATGCCTTGTTTACAGAGGTGTCATTAAAGGCAAAGGATGTGTTTGGAATTGGGAAGGATCCAGAAGGAAATTGGTCCTGACCAATTTAAACCAACCAAGTGGGCATTCACCTTACATGATTTATGGAAACCATGGAAAACTTAAATCTGGATGGCCGTTCCTCAAATTGCTGCCTTCTTGAATGTGAGTGCAATGAATTACTATGCACCACTAAGGATGTGTGCGACGAGGGAGAATGGCCAATTAAGGTGATGTCCTAATTGGTTGTTAGAGCTCACAGTCTCCCATTAGTGATTTTCTCTTGCTACTCACTGTGACTATGACGTATTGGGTTCCATCCAGGCACCAATGAAAAAAGACTTACACATCAGCTTTCAGCCAAAGCCGTTGTCAAAAAAGGAAACACACATACATTCACAAGCTCACCTCACATACACCATGACCACCACCTCTGGTAGTTTGGACTGGAATGCAGTTGCCACATAAAACAGAAGCAAGCAGTCTGGAGGGGGTGGAGAAGTGGAAGAGATAGCAGGGTACAAGTGGGGGGATAAGAAAGCACTGTCTGACAGTGTGTGGGGCACGGAGGTGGGAAGGAGAGGGTAGGAGAACAGGGAGTGAAAAATGAGAGTAGCAGAGAAGGAGAAAGATGGGTGAGTGCATTGGCAGAGGGTGGGAAATGAGAATAAGGAAAAGATGATAGGACAGGGGGAATGGAGGGTGTAGGGACACTCAGTTACTGTAGGTTGAGTCCAGAATAATTTCGGGAGTGAAGAATGTGTTGTAAGGATAACTCTCATCTGAGCAGTTCAGAAAAGGTGGCTGTGTAAGATAGCTCAGGTAGTGAAGCAACCATTGAAATCAAGCATGTTATCTTCAGCTGCATGTTGTGCCACATGGTGGTTTACTTTGCTCTTGGCCACAGCTGGGTGGCAAGTCGTTCATCCTGGTGGACAGCTGGTTGGTAGTCCTACCAATACACACTGAAGGGCCAAAGAAACTGGTATACCTGCCTAATATATGTGTAGGGCCCCCAGGAGCATGTAGAAGTGCCACAATATGACGTGGCATGGAATCGACTATTGTCTGAAGTAGTGCTGGAGGGAATTGACATCATGAATCCTGAAGTGGAAGAGGGGTTAGAGATCTCTTCTGAATAGCATGTTGCAAGGCATCCCAGGTATTCTCAATAATGTTCAAGTCTGAGGAATTTGGTGGCCAGCAGAAGTGTTTAAACTCAGAAGAGTGTTCCTGGAGCCACTCTGCACCAATTCTGGATTTGTGGGGTGTTGGATTGTCCTGCTGAAATTGCCTGAGTCCATCCGCACGATGGACATCAATGGATGCAGGTGATCAGACAGGATGCTTAAGTATGTGTCACAAGTCACATTGTATTTAGACGTATCATGGGTCCCATATCACTCCAACTACACTTGCCCCATACCATTACAGAGCCTACACCAGCTTGAACAGTCCCCTGCTGACATGAAGGGTTCGTGGATTCATGAGGTTGTCTATACCCTTACACATTCATCTGCTCAGTACAATTTGAAACGAGACTTGTCCGACCAGGCAACATGTTTCTAGTCATCAATAGTCCAGTGACTGTGTTGATGGGCCCAGGCGTAAAGCGTTGTGTCGTGCAGTCATCAAGGGTACACAAGTGGGCCTTTGGCTCCGAAAGTCCATATTGATGCTGTTTCATTGAATGTTTCACAAGCTGACTCTAGTTGATGGCCCAGCATTGAAATCATCAGCAGTTTCTGTTGTAACAGTGACCGTTCCGGTCGCGGGGTGGCCGAGAAAGCACAGTGGGACCAAACGGAGATCGGCCCGCAAACAAACAAACGGAAAGGACAGACACAAAACGACGACTGACAATCGAGAGAGACCTTACAACGACATCGTGCAAGAAGCAATGGGGAGACAGAGACAGACAGCCAAACGAATCCAAGATGTCCACTAGTAATGAAAACAAAGATCGATATACAAGCTGTCTGTTGTCAAGGCAATATGTTAAGATGCACGCAACGATTAGACTTACTGGCTGAGCGAGAGACAGGTGCTTAAATACATGATTGGGTGCACCGGTATTGGCCACTGGGACCACGTGTTCCACTGTGGTACCCTCACATTAAACGTGGGCCAGGAGGCGCGCGCCGCCACGGCTTACTGCGCGATGGTGCAGAGATCTCTAGGGGTCTTCGACATCCATGCCATCTGGCGCGTATTCCAAATGCGCGGTGCGCAGTACCAGAGTTTGTGGAAGGGTTGCACTTCTGTCATGTTGAATGATTCTCTTCAGTTGTCATTGGTCCTGTTCTTGCAGGATCTTTTTCCAGCCGCAGTGATGTCAGAGATTTGATGTTTTATCAGTTTCTGATATTTACGGTATACTTGTGAAATGGTCATACAGAAAAATGCCCCTTCGTCGCTACCTCAAAGGTGCTGAGTCCCATCACTCATGTGCGGACTGTAACACCACTTTCAAACGCACTTAAATCTTGATAACCTGCCATTGTAGCAGCAGTAACCAGTCTAACAACTGCGCAAGACGCTTATCGTTTTATATAGGCGTTGCCGACCGCAGCACTGCCTGTTAATTCATCTCTTTATTTGAATACGCATCCTCTACCAGTTTCTTTGGCGCTTTGGTATAAAAAGCTGTGGAATGACTTCAGCAGACCCAGTATATGACGTGGCTGCTTTCGCAGGTGACAGCCTGTGATAGGTCAGGATAAGCCTGTGACAGTACTGGATTGTGGATGAGATTGGGCAGGTCTTGCACCTGGTTCTTCCACAGGGATATGATCCCTGTGGCAAGGATTGAGAATTGGAGTGGCATAGGGATGGACTAGGATATTGTGGAGGTTGGGTAGGAGACAGAACACCACTTTAGGAGGGGTGGGAAAGACCTGAGTAGGTTTTCCCTAACATCAGGTCATCATGATAGGTGTTCAAAGTCTTGACAAAGGATGTGGTTCAGTTGTTACAAACCAGAGTGCTATTGGGTGATGAAAAGCACTCTCCATTGTAGCTGATTCTTCAGTTCTTGTTGGTGGTGGAAGGATTGAAGGGTGTGAGGGGAAATGGTATGGGAGATCTGTTTGCAGATTAAGGTTGGGGGACACTGCCTTTCTGTGAAGGGCTTAGTGAGACCATCAGCATACTGGCCAAAGGAGTTCCTGTCGCTGAAGATACTCCAAGACATCTGTCTTCATTCTTAAACAACCTCAACACCTTCTCTCCCATCCACTTCACCTGGTTCTCCTCAATATGTGTGTCACCTTCCCGGACATTGATCACCTCTTTGATGGCTCCATCAAGAACTCTGTCTACATTAAACCCTGCAACCACCAACAGTACCTGCATTTCGACAACTGACATCTCTTCCAAATCTAGAAATCTCTCCATACAGCCTGCCACGCTGGATATGCGTATCTGCAGTGACAAGAACTCCCTTGCCCTGTATGCTGCGAGTGCCTTCACGGACAGGCACTATCCTCCAGACATAGCCCACAAACACATCTCCCACGCTATTTCCCCTCACACCCCCAATCCTTCCACCACCCCAGGAATCAGCTACAAAAGAGCACCCCCTTCATCACACAGTACCACTCCAGACTGGAACATCCTTCATCAGGGTTTTGATTAGCTATCATCATGCATCAGGCCCTCAAATAAGGAACAACCTACTCAAGATCCTTGCCACCCCTCCTAAAATAGTGTTTCGTCCCCCACCCAACCTCCACCATCCTAGTCCATCCCTTTGCTATCACCAGCCTAACACTTGCCACAGTGATTATATCTCTGTGGAAGACCCAGGTGCAAGACCTGCCCAATGCACCCACCCAGTATTTTTTTTCCAGTCTTATCACAGGCTTATCCCATCAGAGGCTGGGTCATTTGTGAAAGCAGCCGTGTCATGTACCAGCTCTGCTGCAAACATTGTGCAGCTTTTTATATGGGTGTGACTATCAACCAGCTGTCCACCAGCATGAATGGCCAATGCCAAACTGTTGCCAAGAGTAAAGTAGATCGCCCTGTGATACAACATGCAGCTGAACATCACATGCTTGGTTTCAATGGTTGCTTCACTACCTGAGCTATTTGGATCCTCCCATCTGCCACCAGCTTTTCTGAACTACACAGGTGGGAGTTATTTGTACAACACATTGTCTGCCCCCAAAATTATCCCAGCCTCAACCTACAGTTGCCACACCTCCCACCCAACAGGTTCCACTCCCTCTGTCCTATCATCTGCACTCTGTTCTTGTCTTCCACTCTCTTTGTGTGCCACCCTCTGCCAATGCACCTGACCATCTTTCCCCGCTCCTCTCCTTTTTTTGCTCCCTCCTCCCCCCTCTCCCCAACCTCCACAGCCTCCTGTCAGGAAGCCTATTGGCAGTCTAGTCCCTGCACACGATGCCAAACAGTGCTCTTCACTCTCTCCACGTGTATCCCTGCCACCCTGCTATCCCTTCCCCTTCCCTGCCCAGTCCAGATTGCTGCTTCCATTCTACAAGACTCTTGCATTCCAGTCCCAACTGCTGGAAATGGCAGTCATGTGTGCATGAGGTGTGGTTGCTTGTGTGAATGGTTGTATGTGTGTTTCTTTTTCTGACAAAGGTTTTGGCATAAAGCTAATGTAAAAGTGTCCTTTCATTGTGCCTGTCTACAACTCAATGTGTCATATTTACAGTAAGTAGCAATTTAGCTTTTCCTTACATAGTTGACATTCCAACCTGGAGTTTCCATTGTTTGACTTTGTCTCTCAGATGCTGTAATAGAAATGTGAGACTTGTTCAGATGCCCCATCTTTTCAAAACAAACTTTCCTTCTCAAGTACAAGGAGCTGAAAGACGATTAGAAGGAAGTCATCTTTGTTGTTATAACTTCTGTTGTGTTTAATCACAAAGATTCCATATTGTCTGTTGACTGAAGCTTGCCATATCCCAGTAGCTAAAATGGCGTGTGTCATTTTAATCTTATTAGTAGTCTTGTGAACCATACGTGGTGTAATGTTTCTGACCGTATGTTGTTTTTGTGGTATTTCTTAAAGGTTATATGTGTACTGGATGAAAATGTACTGTCACAAAACCTATGGCGACTCTTCCGGCTTTAGTTACCATTAAAGTGTTACATAACAACCTTTCCCCCTGTACTATGGCAGTAATACAACAGTTAGACCTCCTCTCATTATGGTATTGTCCTAAATACAATACCAAGGCCTTAGTAACTATGAAGGAGATCTTTAAACTGTTTTCAACTGGCAAATCAGATCAAATTTTTATCATCACATAACATGCCTCATGCTTTTATTTTAAAAGCCACAGTTCTAGAAGTGGCTCGGTTTCAGATATTAACACAGACTCTTTACACGTAACCTTTAACATTTTTGGAAATAGCATTGCCAAAATTACATTTTTTAAAAGCAAGATAGACTTCTTTTTCTTGGGATAATTAGGGCTTTTTAATAAGTTGTATTAATCCTGCAACAGACATTTATTTTTGAGGTCTAATTTTTTAATACACTTTGTCTTTTATATCTTAAATGTGGAATATGTTGCTAAATAAATTATTTATGTCATGATAAACAATCAAATATGAGTTGCACTTTAAAAAATAATAATTGGAAAAATCTTTTTCATAAAAGAATTTTGAAATTTCAGATAATTACTGCATTTCATGGTCTAGATAAAAATCCTGTTCCAACTTCAAATTCATGGTGTTTTTTCCATCTTTTTCTAGAGCTTCCAGGATTTCTTCTTCCTGGTGGCTGAGTGGACATACTTGCTTATATCTTTCTGGGTGCAACTACCAATTTTTTAATTTTTTTGTTTGATGATAGATAAGAAAAATATTGATTTATTTGTATTCGCAAAGATGTCAGAGCAAGTGTACTGCTGCGAATTGTTATATTTCAACAGACAGTTTGCATACGTTGTGAAACTTGGGGCTATAAAAAAAACCTGAATTGTATTTGCCTCGTTATGTCTGTCACAGAAAGAAAGTGTTTGGCCTTGAATTTGGAATAAATGGCCTTATCTCATTTGAAACATAAGTTTTTGTGATGAATACTTCTAAGACATGAGAACAGGGTGTATACGACCCGGGAGATTTAGGAAAAACCCGGGAATTTTTTAGAATTCCAGGAATTTTTCATTGTTTTAGTTTTCAGTTAAATGTTTGTAATTTTGGCTGGTAAGAACCAATACTCTAACAAAGGATATTACTGTATCCCATTACTACAGAATAATACTGCAGCAGTAAAACATGAACAAGAGAAATTACGAAATTAAAACTTAAGTTGCAAAGGAAATGCGCCATATACAACAATGCTTCCTAACAACGGAATGCCTCCGATGAGCGTGACGTCGCAACTGTTTACATTAGATTCGTTTGAGCAGTTGCGAGCGGACTCATGTGCATGCGCAGTTGAGTTGCATATGAGTAGTACCTTCACCTGCTTCTGGCTCCTGAAGTGTGGCTGTTAGCTGTATAAGCAGTAGCAGCAAGCAGCCAGATGCTACCTGTAAAAATTTTACAGATGGGCCCAAGCTACCAGTTCATGCATACGCACCAAGCCTGGGTCTAGGGTCCTTAGTGGGTGGTTGAGGGGCAAACTGGGATGTCTGTCACGGGCAGCAATTTCAGGGAGGGGATGCCAAATTCATATTCTTGAGGGAAAAAACCTTGTTTCACAAAGCATCTAGCATCCAGCGCACGTTGGTCTATCGATTATTCATATGATTTTGAAATGCATTGCTGTTTATTTCTTAACACTTTTGAACATATTCCAAGTTGATTTCTGAATGAATCAAAGTTGATTTTTGAATGCATGCATAGTGTATGTGATGTCTCTGCCAGAGTAATCTTGGTTGCATCTAGAAATAAACTTTCCTGCAAACAAAAGGGGACGGGGCTATATGAGCTGAGCGGAATAAAGCCAAATGGGTGAATGCCAATTGCTGTTTGTTATGTGGTTGAGAGGGTTTGCGAATGATCAACTTTGTCATAATTACCAGCGAAATCCATAGATTCAGACTACCCGAGTGCAAAATGCTCACATTTGAATTTCACAGAGCAAAATACAGTGAATGCGTTAGAAGAAACATCACTGCCATTTGGCACGCTGAAGACCAAATATCCTGTCTTTCATTTCCTCAAACATGTGTGTTTTATGTATCAGACTGTTCAGTAAGATGTGTGCCACAATATGAACATTTCTTGAAAAGTCGATTTTTTAAATTTTTGGCCTTCTATCTCGAACACTTGGGGCGGGGGGAAATATTGTAGATCCGGGGCAGATGCGCAGAGCAGTCTGAGCTGTAGTGGGTAGGTGGGTAGTCTCCACATGACCCGTGTTTACGGTTAGTGATTTAAATGTGTTACACATACGAACATACGGGCTTCCTACATCATTGTAGCTGCGCAAGAGTGGTGACGCCTGTTATCTGGCGCTCTCTGACAACTGCTGAAACTGATTTCGTAAATCACAGAGCATTTGACTCTCATTTAAAAATCAACTCTTTGAGGACAAGCCATTTAGAAGACTTTTGAGCCCAGGAGATTACATTATATGTGAAAGTTAGCTTCTCTTGGAGCTTCTTAATCTATAGGCAGTGGGGAACGGGCGTGGTAATTATGATGATAAGCAACCACACGCTCTCCTGTCACTTACTATGAATACTTTTATTCTCGCAGCATACACACAATGCGTGTAGCATAGAGCATGCACTACAGAGAACTGATCTGGCAACCATACAGCTGTTTTCGCTGCCGTAGGGTAGCGATATTATTGTGGGATTAGCAAGTGGTTCTACGTCCCCACAAATCTTAGAGACCAATATTATACGTGAAAACTTTGCTTTCCTTGTAGCAACACTGTGTATATTAATTTAAACCATTAACTTTTCCTATTTGTGTGTTCACACTACTTAACAGTGATGTTCCTGTTGGCTGACTACACATGTGTCCTGTGCTCTGAATATCCGTTGTCATCGGATGGCGAGAGATCACATGACATGAGCTGTGACTGGCTTACAAAAGCGCATCGCAATCTCGATTTCAATGCTTCGGAAAGTAACATGCGGTGTTTAGTGGAATTCACATTTATACTTTTGTAATACGAAAATATGCAGTGTACATGTTGCTACACATCAAAGATCTTTCCAAAATGTATTCCCCCCCTCCTAAGTTTCGTTTCCTATAGTGCAGAGAAATTCTATGCCAGTGTATAAAACCATAGCCATTCAAAAGATTTATAACTTTTACAGTTCCAAGGGAAAGTATACTGTGACTTAACACAGAAAAAGTGTATTTTCACCTGGCAGAAAATTTATTTTTAACTGGGAAATTCGGGAAAAATCCAGGATTATTGTTATTATTATTATTGTTATTATTATTATTATTTTTTGTCTGTGTATACACATTGAAGAAGCAACAATTCATTGTTTTCACCTACCCTACAGGTTCATCATCAGTTAGCAGTCTTGGTTTCTGTGCCCATTTTCCTGACAGCATATGCAGAAAGAATCTACATTCGTGTTCTTCTTTTTCTTTTTCTTGGACTTTATGTAAAATACGAAACTTGGCACTGGGTTTACTGCTGAAGACACGTCTGCTCATATCTTTCATGACTTCATTTAAAAAGTCTGTTGACCTGGTTAAGATTCTATGCTGAACATTCTGCTGTTTCACCTAAATAAGCTAGTGTTTGCAGATTTATTTAGGAAATGTGTGTAACAATTTGGGGATAAGTATTCTTTCACAAGAGTCCACATGCTCCCGCAAGATTCGAAATCAGTGGACTTAATACAGACTGCATTTAGCACTTACGACTGTCTGACATGATTGTGCAATTTGTCCAAAATTTCCAGATAGCTTTGTATAATCCTTAATGTAATCTGCGTGAAAGGCATTGATACTTTCTGGGATGATTTCCACAGCTACATAATAACAATAGCTAAGGAAGTACTAGATATTAGCAAAGGCAGGCTGGTGGAACAATGTTTCAAAGAGCAGTAAACATCAAAAGCAGGTTCCAATCACCTTCCAGTAAGTAGGGCCGAAACTGAGAATATGTATTGTAACTTCTCAGGAATGGCCATCAGTTTGAAAGCGTAACAGCATCTGGACCGTGCCCTAATAACATCACCCAATCAGTTCAAGTACCTTAGATGATGATAACACCCACAGCTTCTAGAGATAAAGACATTGAAACTGTATAAAAACTGGGTGGTTGAAATGGAAGTCACTAACAGGAGTCATCTGCAATGTGAAAAATGCCTATAGAGGTCGAAGGAAAGATATATACAAAGACGCGATAAGACCAGCTCTGATGTATGGTTCAGAATATTGAACTATGCACAATTAGACAGATGGAGCTCAAGGTTACAGAGACAGGGATTCTATCCTGATCTGTGGGAGTGGCTTTAAAAGATGCTACTTAAATTTATTGGTGAAATTCATTGAAAGTGTAGCTTGTCTGTACAGAAGATTGCTCACAGAACACTTTTGCTGTCCATTTTTGAGTACTACAAGTGTGGGCTCTCCACAAGGTCAGTGTAAAAGGAAAACTTCAAAACAATTTAGAGGTACACTGCTAGATTTGTTACTGATAGGTTTGATCAACACACAAGGATACGGAAATTCTCTTTTAACTCAAATGGGAATCCCTGGAGGGAAGTACACACTCTTCTCCATTTTCCATTCCGTGTAGATGAGTATTTATTCTTATGGAACTTTAACAGGAAAAAGTAATTGTTTGAAACAGATTTTATATACAGGCATGTCTCTTTATACTGACTTCATACAATTTAATGATGATTTCATTATCTGATGTTTTGTATGTCAATTGTCATGTAGTATCACATCATGTGAAGTGGACCATGATTTATCAGTAATAAACATTGTCAAATATCAAGTAATACTCATGTTAAGCTGTGATTGAACATGACATTTACTTGTGAATAAGTTAATTAACATGAACTGCAGTTAAGTGAGTGTTGAGTTTTTGTTTTAAGCAGGAAGAAGTAAGTTTGGATGTTATATCATACATCCAAAGTGCATATCTATAAGCCTAATTTTTGCAGCTCATAAATAGCAAACATTTATGTTTTCTCAACTGTGTTATTTAATTTACGTCAGGCAGGGTGTATACGACCCAGGACAACCTGGAGACCCGGGAATTTTTCCATCTGCTACTGCAGAATAATACTGCAGCAATAAAACATGGACGAGAGAAAAAAACTAAAATAAAACTTAAGTTTCAAAGGAAATGTGCCATGCACAACAATAAAACAGTGCTCATACAAGCATCTGCCAGCAGCAAAATGTGTCAGAGGCTTTAGGAAGACTATGCAATGCTTCATAACAACAAATTGCCTCCGATGAGCGTGACGTCACAGCTGTTTACATTAGATTTGTGTAAGCAGTTGCGTGTGGGGGCCCATGCGCATACGCAGTTGCGTCGCGTGTGTGTAGTACCTTCTCCCGCTTCTGGCTACTAAAGTGTGTCTGTTAGCTATATAAGCAGTAGCAACAAGATGCTATTCGGAAAAATTTTACTGTTGCGCGCAAGCTGCCATATTCACTAGGAGCGAACCGGGGTATCTGCCCCGGGTGGCAATTTCAGTCAAACATTAATCACTTTGCAGAACAATGAAGTTATTTTTGTCTATTTGCTAAAGAAAAGTGGTTTTTATTAATCTTTTACACTGAGGCAGTCAATTTATTTGTAACCAAATGCTTAATTCCACACTATTGGCTAGTTTCAACTGTTCTGTGCATTTCAAAAGAGCCTGTTTTCGTCTTCTTGTAAGTATGGCATTATGCCATAATAAACAACCAAAAATGAAATAATACAGTACTGGTATTCCAAGAAAATTTACAACCGAATCTGGACGAACGAATGTGTACTTTAAACCGAATTATGCATGTTATTATGGTTCACGAAATTCCGATGCTCTTGGAATATCCTCTGATGTCTTGTTTCTTTTATGATGTAATGTAAGATCTTTTAATGTTTTACACGTCTTGCATCCGTAGCTGCGCAAGCGGTGTGACGCCTGTAATTGGCGCGCTCTGGCAACTGCACAAACGAACCTCTTTCTAACAGGTCGCGGGAAAATATTGCGAATGATTGACTCAAAAGCATTACTTTCAAAGTAAATTTCCTTTTGCCCAAGATGAACTATGTGTGATGAATTTCTTTAATCACAGAGTGTTTGACTCTCATTTAAAAATCAACTCTTTGAGGATGACCATTTAGAAAAATTTCGAGCCTAGAAGATCATACATATATGTCGTTATTAAAAATTTTACTGGCACATTTGTGTGATGTATCTTAAAGTGTAACACGCGCAAAGAAGATCAACGTTATACATGAAAGTTAAGCTTCTCTTGCAGCTTATTAATCGTTGATACCAATATTATATGTGAAAGCTTTGCTTTTCTTGTAGCACCACTATGTATATTAATTTAAACCATTAACTTTTCCTATTTGTGTGTACGCGCTACTTAACAGTGATAATGCTATTGGCTTACAACATGATGTGTCCTTTGCTTTGAATGTCCGCTGTATCGGGTGGCGAGATCACATGACATGAACTACGACTGGCTTACAAAAGCGCGTTGCAATATCTATAAATTGATAAGTTTTACAGTTCCGAGGAAAAGTATACTGTCACTTAACACGGAAAAAGTGTATTTTCACCCGGGAGAAAGTGTATTTTTAACTGGGAAATCTGGGATTTTTTTTTCCTTGTCCACATATACACCCTGGTCAGTTTTTAAGTTTAAAATTTGTGTTGCAATGCATGATAACTCTGGATGTTGCTGTAGGAGAATAAGGCAGCTGTATTTGGACATTGTGGATTGAAGTTCCATTAGAGTGATCATAAAGAGAAACTGAATGGAGAACTCAATGAGGCTCTCATGGAACAGTGGGCTCTGAAAAAACAGGAGAGCTTTGTTAAACAGGAATCAAGGATTCATGCCCTTCATGCGGAATTAGATCATGCAAAACTTCAATTACATTTGAGCTTACAGTTTTCAGCAAGTTTGACTTGTTACCGTAAGTAGGGGTGGAAGAGCCTCATCCAGCTGTGGGTTGTAGTAGGGTGTAGTGGACTTTTGATAGAAACTAACTGTAGATAGCTAACAAAAGAGATTGGAAGAAAAAAAAATGTGCTGCTAAACTGTAGTCCTGGCACGAGGCCAGATGATACAGATCAATTTAGGGACAGGGTTCCATGTCACATGTATAATGAAACCAAGTGCAAGCCTTGGCCAGTTGACAGAGGATGTAGGGAAGTTGCGTAAGGATTGTGACAAAAAGGATGAGATGATCATAGTGGGTGGAGCAGGGAACAGCCCCGCTAAAGACAGAAACTACAGCATTAGGAGTGACCTGATGGAACAGAAGTAGAAACTAAAAACACACACACACACACACACACACGCTGGATGTGGTAAACACAGAGTTGAGAAGTAAATCAGAGTTTGGATTACAGAAGATTTGCTTAACTAAGAGTAACTTTTACATGTTCACTCATAAAATTTTAGAATCATGAAATAACAAAAATACCACCCGTTGATATTTTCTGTGACCTGTCTATGGCTTATGACAGTATCCTCCTAAATATAGTGAGGTAGAGCCCTTTAGTTGATGATGTCGTATCTGATGAACAGTGCAGAAGGTTGTACTTAATACTTGAACTAAAGTATGTGGAGGAGAGTCTTCTGGCTTGCGAGACATCACTTATGGTGTTTTACAAGGTTCAATCTTATGTCCACTATTGTTTTTAATTTATTATTATTATTATTATTATTATTTGTGATTGGACCGTATCAGATCACTCAAAGCTATTAGGATTCAGTCTTTGGAGTTTCCAAGCAGCTCTCATGTTTTCTCTGTGGATTCTTTTTCTTTCTTCAGTCCACTTTATTCTTGGTCTAGTGGTGACTTAATTCTCTTGCAGTACTTCCCATCTGGACTCACATGAGCGCCCGCATCTCGTGGTCGTGCGGTAGCGTTCTCGCTTCCCACGCCCGGGTTCCCGGGTTCGATTCCCGGCGGGGTCAGGGATTTTCTCTGCCTCGTGATGGCTGGGTGTTGTGTGCTGTCCTTAGGTTAGTTAGGTTTAAGTAGTTCTAAGTTCTAGGGGACTTATGACCACAGCAGTTGAGTCCCATAGTGCTCAGAGCCATTTTTGAACTCACATGAGCCTCTCTAAATCCGTTTTGACTTGCTGGACCCAGGAAATGGTTTTGAGTTGTTCTACATAGATCATGATCTTCCGAGTGAGTCTTGTTGTTGGGAGTCTGTG
Source organism: Schistocerca cancellata (assembly GCF_023864275.1). Lineage (NCBI taxonomy): Eukaryota > Metazoa > Arthropoda > Insecta > Orthoptera > Acrididae > Schistocerca > Schistocerca cancellata. The sequence goes on along the minus strand of NC_064626.1, from coordinate 632,646,955 downwards.
GATATGCCCATAAAATTTCATTCTTCTCTTCTTGTTGTCTGTCATGATATTTTTTTCTGATTGCTGTTATCATCTACTTGTATTGAAAGATCTCCAAAGGCAAGGCAAGTAATTTGAAGTCATTTTTGTGACTTCCAAATCATATGGGTTTCCAGCAGCTTTTGTTTTTAAGTTCCAGATGACTTTCCCCAATTAGTTCTTTTTGCGGCAGACACTAATTTTGCAATCAATCCAAACATACATACACTAAGAAAAGAAGTGGTGTGTTCTTAAAACTATCTAAATGGTTTTCTGCAAATGGTCTGTCTCTCAGTTTTAAAAAGACGAAGTGTATTCAGTTCTGCACCTCAGCTGATACTACATTAGCGATATGTAAAACAAGCAGAGGAAATAAGTTAAGTCTTATTAAAATTACTTGATAGTTGATGTCTGTCACTTACTGCTGCAGTGTTGTCACGTCAGCTGCCAGCTAATGCTCAGTTGTAGGTGACACACACAAACAAGACAGGTCACTTCACAAATGCTGGTAATGTGTAATGTGGAGTAATGTTGGAAGTGGCCACCACAAGGTATGTCGGAAATGTGAGATGCTATATCAACAGCTGATTTTAAGTGGCCAATAATTAAACTGCATCAAGCAATGCTTTTTGTAGCCCTGAATTTAAACTCTTGTCCTAAACTAGTCACAACCTCTCGATGTGCAATGTATCTCAGAAAATGGTGGTCAACAATCTGTGGCAGAAATAAAATCATAATCGCTTTGTTCATGGTGGTTAAAGCTAACATCTATGAATGAACTCAGGACAGAAAAAATTCAGATTCAACACTAAAAGGAAACTGTAATTTCTTGCTATCATTGGGCACCTGAAACTATCCTCACACTGGCTACACGAGCTGCTGTATTACTAACCAGTAAGCAGTCCATTTTGGCACTGGATTGCAGATTATAGGAGAACAGGTAGATTCCAAATGAAAAAGGAATGATTGATAGGAAGAAAAATAAGAGAAAGTAAAAATGTCAATGAGGTAATGAAAATGAAACGCAAACTATTAGAAACACTGGGTGAAGTTGTTATAGATACAACTTTGCTGACCTGGTTGCTGTCATGAATAGCAGCCTTCAAAAATTCAGCTTCATGTAATGTCTTGCAAAGCTTATCACATGTAAGCAAAGCTTATCACATGTAAGCTGTGATTTTGAGAACTGTGTATTGACAAGGAATTGTGGTCTTGTATGGAAGTATCAAGTAGTGCTTGTTTAGTGGCGCGTATGAAATATATATGTGTGTGTGTGTGTGTGTGTGTGTGTGTGTGTGTGTGTGTGTTGTTTTCGATGTAGTTATCGTGTGTGATGAAATATGAAATAAAAGTGCCAGACCCATGATTTGAGATCCGAACACACAAGAAAGGAAGCTGGAGAAGGAATTGGAAGTGAACTGACCAACTGTTATGGCAGGTTGGCAATGTAAAACAGTTGGGGTGTGACGTTGAGTGCTCTGGTTGGAGGAAACCAGATCCAAAGCGCGGAGGTCAACTGTCAAGCAATTTTGATTGGACTGTAGCGTGAAAGCTTCAAAATTTTCAGGTACCCATATTTCACATTGATGAGGATTTGAAGTGGAAAAAACATATTCTTGATCTTCTAAAACAACTCAGTCCACCTACATTTGCACTTTGAATCACTGCAAATCTTGGGGAGAGAGAAATCATTAAGTTAACATATATTGCGTATTTTCAATCAATTTTCATTGCTCAAAAACATGGTACAAGAATTGTATGAGATGCACCCATGGTTATCTTGTAGGCATCTGGTTAAGGAGGTAGGTATTTTGGCTACTGCTTGACTGTGTGTGTGTGTGTGTGTGTGTGTGTGTGTCATGAAGTTTGTTGTACATAACCAACTACAGTTCAAAAGGAACATTTATGTGTATAATTAAAATACCAGAAGAAAAAATGACATTTATTATTACACATTAAGGTTGACTTTAGCCCAAAAAGGGGTGCACAGTGCTGCCAGTAAAATATTTCATCATCGACCTGTGATATGAACTGTCTCACAGACATAACAGAAACACAAAATGTATAGGCATCACAGTTGATAGAATGCTCAGTCACAAACAACATCTATTAAGAACAGCTGTTAAAATCGAAAACTTTGTATAACATTCTCTAGAAACTGCGTGGTACATCATGGGGATCCTGTGCATCAATGTTCGGTTTTTCAACTCTGGGATTGGTTCACCTTTTTGTGGAATGTTTCTCCTCAGCTTGGGAGCACATACCTTGGTGACACACAGTTCAACCGTATCATGTACCTGATAATAGTACAATCAGACCCGCACCTACTTTCTGGCTACCCATCTCCATCTGCAACAGGAAAGTGCGCTTGTATGGGAGTACAAAAAATTACAATAAAATTCTTATCTCCCTGTTCACTCAGATATTCCAACCATTAGCAAAGGAAGGCTTCGCTCTCATCACCCACCCCTAGCAACTGCAGTGATGTTAATTGATAATGGCTGGAGACTGACAAGGCAGATTAATGCTACTGCAGAACAACGAAAGATGCCACGGATATCAACCACCTACCTTGCTGCTTTGAATTGCTATGAAAGATCTGGCTGATTCTTAACTGAATAAGAGCCAACACTGGAAAGTGTGCCAATTCTCTGTGCAAGTGGAAGAAAATAACTTCTCCAAGTTGTGACTGTGGCACGGGGTAGCAGATTGTTCACTATTTAATTCAAGAACCCTCAGAGAGTTTTCCCTCGTGATCCAAAGAGTTCCTGGTGATGATGCACGTATCAGTAGACTACAGTTGTGGCTTGGATATTATTTTGTAATTTGAGACAATTGTAAATATTTTTATGGTAAGCTAAATAAAATAAATAAACCTGACAAGCAGCAAAAGTTAAATTTATCCACCCTGAAAGCCACGCTGTTTAAAGTGTCACTTCTGGGACAGGGAGGCATTCTGGCCTCAGATTGAATCTGCCTGGTCAATTAACAGTAAGAGCTGGTGTGCCAGCCAGCCTGGATGTGATTTTTAGGCAGTTTTCCACATCTAACTAGGTGATTACAGGGCTGTTACCCAAGTCTGCCTCACACATTTAGAAGACTTTTGTTTATTTTCACATTAATAACACTACGTGCACACAGTTGGGTTACACATATTCTGATGGAACCGATGACCTCGCTGTTTGGTCCCCTCCCCTAAATCAACACTTCAACCAACACATATTCTGTCCTGGGCAGGTAACAGGTGGTGAAAGAAAGGGCATCCAGCTACCTGTGCCAAATCCATTAAGAGCCACACAAACCCTGTGCCAGTGTGGTATATGAAAGCACAAAAAAAAAAAAAAAAAAACAAGAAGAAATAGGAAAACTAAAATCTGAAAACAAATTGAAAAAGTTTTGTCTTTGGCAATTCCTCCTATTCTGCAGCAGCTGGGGTAACTGCCAAACCACCAGATATCACAATGCACAGTAAACTTCAATATATCCATTTTGCATGTAAACTGCCAGCAGTATCCCTCCTTGAAGATACGTGGGATCCATTTGTAACAGTTTACATGCACAAGCAGTAACACCACCTTCCAAACAGTTTGTGATTATAAACTACTTACTAATAAAACTACTTTCAACTGTCGCAGCCATCATTTTTTGTTTAGGTAGACATTGGATAAAACGTCACTTTACCATAGTCATATGTGAGGCTGCACTATTCAACACTTTATATCATTTGTGGCACAACAACATTTATGTACACTGTCATCTAACAAAAGAAGTCTGAATAAAAAAACTCTAAAACTGTCATTCTTAATGTTGTCTTAAACATATTGCTGATTAATGCATAATCTATTCAGCTGTAATGCATACACTCTCAGAATGCATGTGTCAACCTAGTGTTTGAATTACTACATTTACAATGTTACATGATTTTAGTCAATGTTAGTTTCATTTTCATGATAGTGCCAGAGACTGCATCAATAGTGAAATCAACAAATTTCATAAAATCATTAGAACCAGTGTGACCAACTACTCTGATAAGTATGCCCACTAAGTGCATAACATCAGCATTTTCTAGGTGATATATTTCTTTTTTCTAGTGTACAGCACCCTCAATTCCAATTATTCATTATTTGTTTTGATGCTGAAGAAATGACGTTTTTTATTGAAATATTGTCAATATTAGAGATAGCCACAATAATCCTTATGAGGGTGCCAGCAGTAACTATCTGCTAGTAAATAATTATTGATTTATACATATTTTTGTTAGATTTCAACAAATATTCGCTTGTTACTAACAAATATGGTGAATGCTCCAGAGTATTTGGAACAAGTCGTGTTTGTTTTTGACACAGCATATTCAAGAGTGCTGCATCTTCTTGTCTAACAGCAGTCCACAGGAGCACATTTATTTTACTTGTTTTTTAAATCCTCATCCTGTTAGCCAGGGATTTGACAATTTAAATTATGTAATTGGAACATACTACAAATTTCATAATCTTAAAACAAAACCTCATGTTTATATTGTAAGGTAATTAGATACTCCTCCTTATAATGGTAGTACCATCTTTTTTTGTTAAGTGGACAGATTTTTATTTCTACTTACTGAACTGGTAGCCTATTTGCATAAACATTGTTCTTGCATGAATCCTTATGTTCTGCTGTACCTTTTTTTCTCGTGTAATACAAATTAAATTTATCTTTATCTTTTCACAGGTAAAAATGATTCAAGAAGTGAAAAAATTGATGGAACAGCTAGATGTGGAGGATGAAGATGTCTATGAGGAGAAGTTTCCGGAAAAGGAGCCGCCTTACAGATCATTCGTTAGGGACAAAAACTGTAAAAATACAAATGTACCTAAGTGTAATGTTGTTATAAACAGTATTACAGGAAAGACATCCCCTGAAGAGACAGGAATATGTGATCCGTTTGACGATGACCTGTTGCTGCAAGAATACAGGTCAGAGCTAAGAAAATTGGACATTGATCCAGAGAACTATTTCTTTCCATTGTCCAGTGGCGTTGAAATGGCTGTTGAATATATGTGTGCATACCCATTCACAGCAAATACTACTTCACAGGATATTTTAGAAGAGGAACTGTGGTTACATCCATTTAAAATAGACTTTTCTTTGGATACAGAATGTAAAAACAGTAAACTGCAGTCTCAGGTGGAATGTGACCAAGATGGCCTCACAGATGAACAATTTGGAAAGTTTTCGTGTGTGAATGATCCTAATAACATTAGTAGCGGTAGTACAGGTAACAGCAGTAGATACCTTATCCATAACAACTCAGATTGTCAGCTGCAGGATATTGAGCATTTAATGGATCTGCAGTTAGGGCATCAGACTGCACACACTTCTATAAACAAAAATTCTGAATGTTCACAAATTTTATGTTTGTCTGAAATGGTCACTGAGTGTAAGTTAAGCGATGTGTGAGTGTTATTACCACTAGGCAGGTCACTGAATTCCTTGATAAACAAAACATATTGTGTTGCGTATCTCTAAAATGGTTGTATTCATAAAATGAAGGATTACAATTTGACTAAACATTTCATTACACTCTTTAGTTTCCAGTAGCACTTATTTCATGTTGGAAGCTGCATATGTTAAGTGCAATCAGAAACAAGATGCAGAATGTGAAACCAGAAAATACAGGTTCACATTTTAGAAAAATGAGCATAGAGAAGAGAGGAAAGATAGGTGAAGAGTACAGAGGAACACAGCCTACAGTATTGAGATCCCTGGGACCATCAATGAATGACCAGTAGACAGAAGATTGTAATGCTTCCCAAGAATTTGAATACTGTATGCTATATTCTACTTCATTGTACCTGCAGGATCTAGTCATAAATTGTGTACCACTTAGTCTTATCTTTATCACATTTTACCAATTCTGTCATTTCATGTTCTCCCCATTTCTGATGAACTTTTGATTCTGAAAACTTAGGCTTACACTAAGTGGCAGCTTTTGAAGTTTGGATGGTTTTACCAATATCTGTAATTTTTTAAGTGCTATCATTTTAGCTTTATTTCAGCTTAATTTTGACTTTACTTTCAGGATTTCAGTCCTGACTTTGTTGAATATTTTTAATTTTTAGATCATAATCAGTATTAATATTCTGCAGTCTTCTGCTGTGTGTTGTTGCAGTATTAAGATAACTGGTGCAGTTTTATATTGTTCCTAGGATGCTTGACTTAATAATTATTTTTACACAACTTAACTCCATATTTATGTAAAAAGTCTAATAAAATGTTTTTCTGAAAATCAACATTTGATTATATTCCAGTATGACACTTCATAATCTCCAGCACAGAAGCCAGAATTACTATCCATCTTCAGTTGTAACTGGTTTTTCTCTGCATGTTTTTCAACTCTTGAATGAGTCATTGACATGAAATTATGCAATAAATCCTGTAAAGTGTCTATAACAAGTTACAAAAGGGAAAGTAGTTGAAAAGAGAAGTTGTACTATGAAAAGAGAGGAAAAATATTCTTCAAATTTGTAAACAAAACACTAACTATACACTTTACTCCAGCATAGGAATGTTAATTTACATAGACATTGCGCTATTCACTAACCACAAGATCCAAAATTTATATGTAGCATAGTACACTTGATTAGCCAGAACATTATGACCACTGACCTGCTATCGATATAAACCCATCCAGGTGATAGCGGCATCACCTGGCGAGGAATAACTGCTAGTCAGACACATGCATGGTGCATGTAGTATCGGTGAGCGCGCACGTGTGTGTGTGTGTGTGTGTGTGTGTGTGTGTGTGTGTGTAGAATAGGGAAGGCACGTTATCTGTGTGTGTGTGTGTGTGTGTGTGTGTGTGTGTGTGTGTGTGTGTGTGTGTGTAGAATAGGGAAGGCACGTTATCTGCCTGAGTTTGACCAAGGGCAGATTGTGATGACCCCAGATGCTCAGCACGAGCATTTTGGAAACTGCACAACTTGTCAGGTGTTTGAGAACAACTATCTTTGGTGTCTTCAATGTGTGGTGAAACCACTTATAGATATTGTGACGTTGGGCGACCATCTGTTATTACAGGTGTTAGATGTTGCAGGCTGGTAAAATAGGACAGGTGGTGTGCTGTGAGGAAACTAACATCAGACTTCAGTGCTGGACAGAAGTGTGTGTGTGAACACACACTGCACCGAACACTCCTAACGACGAGCCTCTGCAGCTGACCACCCACGCATATGTCAAAGTGAACACCACAACATCGGCAGCTACAGCTGAAATGGACATGCGACCATTGGCACTGGATGTTGGACCAGTAAAAGAACATTGCAGGGTCTGATGAATTACAATACCTTCTTTATCATGCTGACGGGAGGGCACAAATCCACTGACTTTCAAGGGAACAGCTTCTTGATACACCTGCGGCGAGACAGAGATAGATGGTGGCGAATCCACTAAGCTTGGGGAACATTCATGTAGGCATCCATGGGTCCAGTGGAGCTCATGCAAGGGGTCTTGATTGTCAAGGAGTATCATACACTGGTTGCAGACCACGTACACCCCTTCACAACAATGTTTCCCAAAGGCAGTTGCATTTTTCAAAAAGATAATGCACCATATCATAAGACCAAGAGTGTGATGGAGTGGCTCGAGGAAGACAGTGTCAAGTTCCAATTGATGTCAGTTGATGTACTGGCCTCCCAACTCGGCAGATCTAAACCCGATCAAATGCATCTGAGATGTGAATGTACATGACGACGTAACTCATCAGCCCCCTCCCCAGAATCTGCAGGAATTAGGTGACTTTGTGTGTGCAGATGTGGTGCCAACTCCTTCCAGTGACCTACCAAGCCCTAATTGCTTTCATGCCATGATGTGACATTGCTGTTATCTGTGCCAGAGGTGGACATACTGGTTATTATGTAGGTGTTCACAATGTTTGGATCAGTATATATAATAGTGTCACATAATGAAAGACATACACAATTGATGACTAAACATAACTCAAATTATTATGTCCACATGGAAAACCTGGAAAATTAGGAGGGTGGTGGGATCTCTAAATTTTTTCCTTATGATTTCAACAATTCATAGTTCATTGTTGTGTTGGTGCAGTCAGATGCTAATGTAATGAGTTAAAGAATTTTCTTAAGAGAGCTATCATAGTCCAAAAAATATAATTTTGTACACTTTAAAATATTATGTTGCTGCTCTCTATGGTTCTTCTTACATAATTGCTTTCAAGTAAGTGATAGGTGTTGGTGTCATTTGTTACTGAAGTTTAGTCAGTTTAGGAAAATGAACCATAGTCTACTAATTTTTTTTAACATTGAATGAAGATTTGCATTGGTGCACTTACCTGCTATGGCTGCTGAATCTGTTAAGAAATACACCATGAATGTTTACATGTTACACTAAACAAGACAGAGAAAATCAACATGCAGTTATATCATTTATATCCTGAAGACCTTACATTACCATACTTAATCTTTTTGAGCCATTATAACAGACTGCAAGCCAGTGGCTTGTAGGAAAACCTTGATGGCAGATGGGTTGGGTCAAGTCCATTTGAGAAAGTACCGTGCATGCTTGAATAAATGCATGGTTACCATGTATACTTACTGTGCATTCATCATTCCCTTTGACCTCGTCTCACAATTTTCAGTTCTATGTAACTAATTCACTTATAAACTTTTAATGGTGAATTAAGGAAGGGCATTCTTCAATTAAGTCCCTAATATTACAGTCTACCAGTGCACAGTGAGCAATGGTAACTAGGGTATTTCTGCTTGTTTTCACACATTGTAAAATGTCCATAAAAGAATACCATCAAAACTTGGGAATATGTTGCAAAGTGGGTTTCTGCAGTTAACAGAAACCATCAAATAACTACAAGCATAGTTAGTGAAGTGTTATTATCACTGATGAGATTTTATTCCATCGAAACTTTACATTTCTCTGCACACAAAAGTCCTCATTATTTTGCTGATAGAAACTGCTAATGCTAAAAGATGTGTAAAATATCCCTTTACCATTAAAGTACATTGAAGATACATTCATAGGCATTGTGGAAGAGTTTCTTGAGCACCTGAATTATAAGCCATAAATTCAACTTTTGTATACAAGACGACGGCACACTACCCTTCTTTAAACTTCTTACCTACCAGAAACCTATTCAGTTCTTGGCTACAGAATGTTCAGAAAGCTGACTCACGAGGAATAACATCCAGGTGCTCTCAGCCATTGTTACTCAATGCAGAAATGTACCTTATCGAAGATGACTTCACATTGAAAAGGTAATTTCAAATGGCAAAAGTATGTTCAGTATTTAGACACACATAAAAGATTTTCAGAAGAAGCAATTATAACAATCTTCTCATCAATAAATGACACAAAATTGAAAGATGATGCACAGAATATTAGAATTCATAAATTACACTGTGGTTGCCTTTTAAGTGTAAAATTATATATTTGTAGAATGAAATAATTTTACAATCAGAGGTGAGCATGATGTTCACAAAATTTTACATGACTGTGAACCCAAGCTATAAAGAGTTAACATTAGATTTTATGTGCTTCATTTATATTGTCTAGTCACAGAAAAATAAAACTGGCAACTTAAGCCTGTGTAGAGGATTGCTGATGGCAACTAAATGGTTCCAAATGGGTGTAACATAAAGGGTCTCTTATTGTGTTAACACTATTTTAAAAATTTACCTCACTTATGAGCAACCATTTATGCTAATAGCACAGCTATCCTGAAATGGGATTTGAAGCCAGCAATTATTAACTCACAGTTACAGATGGCACTCAATATCAGGGAACCTTGACTGGAGTAGTTGTGTCCTCAAGCATACATCAGGACATACACGTGAACTGTGACAACTGCACAATCATCAGTACTTCAAACAGATCACATAATAAACATTCAATATTCTTATGAGGAGCCCAAAACCAGAAACTCACTTTAGGATCACATGTAATCTCCTGCAGACAGAGCACATGGTGGCCTTGCAACTTCACTCAGTGTTTAACGGACAAATAACACCAAGTAGTAGGATTGTTAGGTGCATGTAAACCACAGAGTCCACATGCAACTCCAGTCAAGATGCAAATAGTACCAACATAGCTGTGTGTACCACTGGTTATATTGAACAAAGTTCTTCACCTCATAAGCACTGCCCTACACTTGACACAAATAGTGAATACACTCATCAAATTCTGCTCGTACTTATGGGTAAAAAATTGTGACACTAGGTGTCTATAGAAAATGTTTTCATTTTTTTCACAAACAAAATGTTTAAAGTGCCATTCCTTTGAGTTCAGTTCAGTGATAATTATTGACAATGATGTAACACACAAGATATTTGAATAAGGCTGTTTTACACTGGTGGCTGGGTAAGTAGTAGGATAAGTTGGTGATAGGAGTGACCAGTGGTTATCACAATAAAATGACTTTCATATGAATTTTGTTTAAATGAACAAATGCAGTGCATATTTGTTTTTTTCTCATAGCTACCAAAATTTATTACTGTCACTCATATCAGTGGAGCAAAGTTGAGTACCATGCAGTGGTAATATATCAGTCGGGCCACTGTGCCCTGATGCTACAGAGGCTGTGGCCGTGGTGTGTGTGTGTGTGTGTGTGTGTGTGTGTGTGTGTGTGTGTGTGTGATGGATGTAATCCAAAGCTTAATCATTCCTTCATTCTAGTTTTAAATGTGCCTGTCTTCTGTTCAGTGCCCCACTCCTGTATGTTTAGTTGCAATCTATGGTACATAGTGTTCTTATTCCATCACAGGTTTTCAATTTGTTTATGTATATAATCTCCTAAAGTAACTTACCAGCTAAATACACAGGAGGTGGCACTGAACAGAAGACAACTGTACAATCATCGTTACTGCAAATAGATCACATAATACATATCCAATGATCTTCTGAGGAGCCCAGAACCAGAAACTCGCTCTAGGATCATTTGTAATCTCCTGCAGACAGAGCACATGGTAGCCTTGCAACTTCACTCAGTGAAAAACGTGTGTGAGATGTGTACTGTTTATGTTGACACAGACAAATACTCAATAAAGGGAGTGTAATCCAAGGACTTCTGGTGTCATTGAATGACTGCAAATGAAATGTGGAGTCATCATTTTCATAGACTGTTCAAAGCTAAGGTTTTTCATACACCGTTTAAAACTAAGGTGACCAAGAAAAACAAAGTGTCCTTGCACAAACACAGTGAGCATGATCACACCCAAGCCGCTGTAGAGGCAAGTATATTCACTTGGAGCTATGGAGTACACCCCACCCAACCTATTCCCTACATTTAGCTGCCTGTGACATTTTCAGTTTCCAAAAGTGTAATAATAGCATGGAGACAAGAAATTACCATCAAATGAAGAGGTTTAAACTGTATTTTTTATAAATGGAAATGAATTTTTATTCCAAGGGGAAAATGTGATCTCATTGAAACAAATTCAATGAGCTAAGTCAAGATCCTATTCAGAAATAAAATTTTGATTTTCTTGCACTCCATTATACTGTGAAAACTGTGCTGCATAGCATGCCTTGTGGTAAGCTAGAATAGTAAAGCAAGAGATTTCAAGATTGCATGCAAATTATGTCTATTTCTTGCTGTAATATTTCAGCTGACAAGCAAGTAGCCATCTTCAATTGAATTTTACAATTAAAGTCTGCTGTTACACAATGGTATCTGTACACAAAGAAATGGCGCAGAGATGCATGCATGCAAGTGTTGGCTGCATGACCACTCTCTGTCAAATATAGCATCCTATGTTGCATATTGCTCCACCTTAGGCACACAGGCATATGTAAAATGGTGTTAGGTCATACATGCCCCTTGATGAATTGCAGGTCTACTGGGTTAAAATTAAGTTGCTAAACTGATACAATTGTCACTCAATGTGGTACCAGCTGTAAATTTTTTTGTGAAGGAAGTACAGAAATGACCTAAGCAAATGGCTTATTCTGGTTAAAAATTTCCATCGTGGTTAATAAGGTACTGCTTAAAACTCGAATTCCAAAAGGATTTTGTCATAGCCAATAGTTTTGTGGCAGAATAACCCATGGGATGTCCTGTGGAGATAAAATGCTTAGTTACTTAGCTGCATAAAGCACGCAAGAATACTGAAGTTTGGGGAGGATTATATAGTGAGGAACAGAATGTGTCAGACAGTCCAAGGGTCTGTTGTAAATTTATTAGTGCATTAGTGTGTGGTTGAGAGAAAGTCATGTAGCCAAATGACTAATGATGGAGCCAGTTTTTGTAGACTAACTGGCTGTTTCAATTTCTATGCTCAATTTCTATGCCATAGTATCTTACTATCCTATGTGATGAAAACCTTAACATTAATGGAGAGGGAACACCAAGTGAACTTGGCCACAATGTTTAATGAATTAACAGCAGGAGAAACAACAAAACATTCATATATTACTTATTCGCAAAGTGAAGCTGGCTATGAGTAATTTATGTTTGATAAGCTAACAATTGTCTTTTTACCCTCTTAATTGAGCAAACATAAGAAATTAACAATGTGCATAGTTAAAAAAATAGATTCTGGTCCAAGCAAAGAAATCAACAGATGTGTAAAGGGAGAGTGGAAATAGAGGAGGGTGGTGACTTCCTTTTGTTATATACTTTACAACTCATCAGGTGTGTGGAATGACTCAAGATATGCATTATTAAAGTGAAGCAGTTACCAAAAATTGTGTTAATAATCAACAGTTCTGAAACTGCTATAAACTATTTGTGCATAGTCAAGTTAAATTTAACAGGAAATTAGAACTTTAAAAACACTCACATGCACTAATAGAACATTTGTATCTCCCATTACTTAATGGAAACATATATTTCTAACATATAACAACAGTTATCTATGTGCAGTAATAATAAAGTCCTTCAATCTAGAGAATTAGATTATCTGCAGAAAGTGGCTAGCAAGGTATATTTTATTACGTGTTTTTAAGCAATTCTAAGATCCTTTTTCATGTCACATTGGGCCTTGTTGTTATCATTTAGACCAGAATATAGAGCGACAACCTGAATACTAAAAAAAGTCAATATCACTGTTATTCTTCTGTTGATTCATACATCATGTTTCATAAATCCCATCATGAAACTGCCTCTGTAAAGTATACTGGCAATAAGTTATGATTAGTGTTAATATACTTATGCTGGTAATTATGGTAATTGCTTCTAAATTACTATACGCATGTTTTTGTATATAAGAAAAAAGCAGATACCAGTACTTAAAAATATCTTCCCTCCTATTAGACTACTCAGGTGCTGTTCTTCTCCAAAACTTCAATAATTTTTATGTCTTTATATTGACAAAATCAAGATCTGTTTCATGATCTCCTTTTAAGTATATTAGAATATTACAGTGTAACAGGAAACATTGTAAAATGGCTCAAATTGTATTCTTTGACGGAATCAAAACGTGCCAAGAGGAAACTGTCTTGTGTTAAGCTATCTGCCATTACACAACTGGGAGCTGTTTGCATTTGGTGTTCCACAAGGCCCCAAATAAGTCCCTTCCTTTTACCTACATACAAGGTGATCAAAAAGTCAGTATAAGTTTGAAAACTTAATAAATCATGGAATAATGTAGATGGAGAGGTAAAAATTGACACACATGCTTGGAATGCCATGGGGTTTTATTAGAACCAAAAAAATACAAAAGTTCAAAAAATGTCCAACAGATGGTGCTGGACAGCAAAACTGCTACTGTGACGGGTGAGAGGTATGCCGATATGTTACAGAATCGCATCATCCCCAGCCTGGCTGATAAACACCTGCTGGAACGTACGTTGTTTATGCAGGATGACGCTCCATCCCATATTGCTAGACGCGTGAAAGATCTCTTGCGCACGTCGTTTGTTGATGATCGTGTGCTCAGCCATCACTTTCGTCATGCTTGGCTTCCCAGGTCCCCAGACCTCAGTCCATGCAATTATTGGCTTTGGAGTTACCTGAAGTCGCAAGTGTATTGTGATCGACCGACATCTCTAGGTATGCTGACAGACAATATCCGACGCCAATGCCTCACCATAATTCCAGACACACTTTACAGTGCTGTTCACAACAGTATTCCTCGACTACAGCTATTGTTGAGGAATGATGGTGGACATATTGAGCATTTCCTGTAAAGAACATCATCTTTGCTTTGTCTTACTTTGTTATGCTAATTATTGCTACTCTGATCAGATGAAGCACCATCTGTCGGACATTTTTTGAACTTTTGTATTTTTTTTTTGGTTCTAATAAAATCCCATGGCATTACAAGCATGTGTGTCAATTTGTACCTCTCTATCCACGTTATTCCGTGATTTATTCAGTTTTCAAATTTATACTGTCTTTTTGATCACCCGGTACAATCTGTAACAAAACAAGATGCCAAATTCATTTTGTTTGCACATGATGCAAACATTACTATAAATAGCAAATGAAAAATAGTTTTAGAAAGATCAGTGAATGAAATTTTCATGGATGTTATTAAGAGGTTAATTACCACTTCTTTATCACTTAACTTTTTTAAAAAAATAAAAAAAAGCCTACTTTGTTTAATTTAGAGCTTTCCACCAAGCATGTACTTAAAACATGATGACACACAGACAGAAGGAATTGACAGTGTTAAATTCTTGGGATTATAGCTTGATAATAAATTCAACTGGGAGGAGCATACCACAGAGCTGCTGAAGTGCCTAAACAAATCATTATTTGCAATGTGGATGTTGTCAGATATAAGTAATCTATATAAATAGAAAAGCTGGCATACTTCACTTACTTTCATTCCACAAAGTCATACGGGATCATTTTTTGGTGTTACCTCATCAGGCCGAACTAAAGTTTTCCAGTTGCATTAATGTGTAATATGAATTATTTATGATCTGAATTCAAGAGCATGCTGCAGAGGCCTATTAATGGGATGGGGACATCAGGTACTGCTTTTGATATATTTAGGGTGGGTGTCCCAAATGTAACCCCTACCCCCTTACTCGTATTGCCAAGCTGCTATGTCTGCAACCTGTGAGTTGCTGTACTAGCCTTGAGCTCTTGCAGTTGTGCCACAGCCAGTGCCAGTTGCAAGCTTCTGTGGAGTGATAACGGAAACAATATGGCATCGGAAGTGTTTGAGCATGTGTCAAACATTTTTAATTGACTGCAGTGAATCAAGGAATCTAGCAGGTAAGTGTTTACATTTAATAATTTCATTTATATCTCTAGGAAGTACGTTTAAATAAGGATTTCAGTTGTATTATTAATAGTGAGAAAAGTTGTTTTGAAGGTCTGTCATGTATGTTTGTGTTGACTGAAGTGCGTCCCTAATATTGCCCTTTATTTGGACCTAATATTGCCCCTCAGCGATACTGGAAACACCTATTTTAATTTGTTAATTGATCTATCTCATTGTTATCCAAACTCATTTTCTTCTTAAAACTGACTGTACTTTATTAAATTCCTCAGTTTTGTTGTTGTATGGCTCATACACAAGATGCCTAGGGTAAAGGAGAAGAGACTTGGAGCATGTCAAACCTTGTGGTTGCATGCTGGGCTGTCCAGAAAATGGTATAGAAATGCTGAGTGTGTCAAAGATGCTTGAAATGCCCATCAATGATTCTAGAGTACATTAAAATACGTGCAAAAGCAGACAATGAAGAGGAAAAGACTAAACTTCGAAGGAAACCAATGCTGATACCTGAGGTAGAGAAAGAGCTGGCCAAGTACTGCGTGGAAATGGAAAAGAATTTCTTTGGTTTGACTTTAAATGATGTAAAGCAGATGGTGTTCCAACTTGCCTTAAGGAACAATCTGCCCTATGTCTTTTCTAAACCAGTGAACATGGCAGGTGAAAGTAGATGAACTTGTGTTTGAAATGAAATTGTTCCCAGTTAACAATAAGAACACCACAGTCACTGACAAGAGCTCAAGACAAAGTGAGGTCGTGTCTCTGCCTTTTCAGAGTAGAACTTGGTAAATCAAGTTCAACCCTGCCAGAAAATTTAATGTTGATGAAACTGGAATCACAAACATCCACAGAAAACTGGTGAAAGTGATTTGTAGGATAGGAAAATTGGCAGTCTAAAAGAGTCACTAGCAGAGAGGAGAAAGCTTACCACCATAATTGCCTATATATATATATATATATATATATATATATATATATATATATATATATATATATATATAGTTATAATAGAAGGAAACATTCCACGAAGGAAAAATATACTTAAAAACAAAGATGATGTGACTTACCAAATGAAAGTGCTGGCAGGTCAACAGACACACAAACATACACACTAAATTCAAGCTTTCGCAACAAACTGTTGCCTCATCAGGAAAGAGGGAAGGAGAGGGAAAGACGAAAGGATGTGGGTTTTAAGGGAGAGGGTAAGGAGTCATTCCAGTCCCGGGAGCGGAAAGACTTACCTTAGGGGGAAAAAAGGACGGGTATACACTCGCACACACACACACATATCCATCCACACATATACAGACACAAGCAGACATATTTAAAGACCAATATGTCTGCTTGTGTCTGTATATGTGTGGATGGATATGTGTGTGTGTGCGAGTGTATACCCGTCCTTTTTTCCCCCTAAGGTAAGTCTTTCCGCTCCCGGGACTGGAATGACTCCTTACCCTCTCCCTTAAAACCCACATCCTTTCGTCTTTCCCTCTCCTTCCCTCTTTCCTGATGAGGCAACAGTTTGTTGCGAAAGCTTGAATTTAGTGTGTATGTTTGTGTTCGTTTGTGTGTCTGTCGACCTGCCAGCACTTTCATTTGGTAAGTCACATCATCTTTGTTTTTAAGTATATATATATATATTAGCTGCCAGACAATATGTCCTTCTGTTGATAGTTTTCCACAGAAAAAGCGGGACTTGAAGCTAATAAAGGAAACTCGTCCTGGAGCTATTCCAGGATTCACCCATCAGTGTGGATTCAATATGACTTTTTTGTAAGTGTATGAAGCATTTTGCCTTTTTTGTGAAGCCTACTGCAGAAGACCCAGTTACACAAAAGGAACCTAGAAGTCATAAATCTTGCTACAGGAAATCACATCATAATGGTCTGCCTTCCACCTCATAGCCCACATTGGGTGCATCTACTGGATATTGCTTTCACGAAGCCATTTAAAACTTTCTACAATCAAGAAATTGACAAGCAGGTTTCCAATAATGAGGTTAGAACTGTGCTGCAATATGAAGTCGCTGCACTCTTTACCAAAGCACTCATTGGAGCAGCAATCACGAGTAACGCACTGAGTGGTTTCCGTGGCACTCGTATCTATCCTTATAACAACTCAGTACTTACAGAAGCTGGTTTTATTCATGGACCAAACGGTAACTGACAAAAGTGTAATCTGAAGCTCAGTGTGGGCCTCAACTGCTTGCAAATCTAGCCACAGTTGATCTAGCATTTAGGCCTCTTTCATATAGTCTTGACAGCCATATTCAGTCTGCTGGTGGAAGTGAACCTCAACCCAAGTCACATTCCTCATTTGGTCCCATCTCACTCTCACCTAAGGATATAAAAGCTGTGCCAAAATTTCAACTACCATCTCAAAACCGAAAATGTGAAAAGTTCTCCTTATAAGAAAAAGCTGGAAATCTTTTATGCTTCTAAACATACAAGCAATTCAAATGACGCTTCAACAACAAGGAGCAATGCAAAAGGGCAATCTTACCACCAACACTAAGAGGAAAGTTAAAAGAAAGTCAAAGATGTCAAGTTGTTCTCTCAATGCGGTTAGACACCAAGGATGATGATGATGATGATGATCTGAATCTAGGTGACAATTCTATGGATGCCAACTATAAGTTTTGTAATAAGAAGTTTTCTGGCGACTTCAGTGGAGAACAATGACTTATACGCTCTTCCTGTTTGAACTGGAATCACAAATTTTGAGATGCAGTGAATGCCAAGTGGGTAAGATACAATACATATTGTATGGCCCCGGGTTGGATCTCTGCTGTGGTGCGATAAAGGATCAAGAGTGCAGTGGAGCAGGTCCATTGCTACACTGCATGCTAACAATCCGACATAAGTGGAACAAGAATTTATTACATTAAAGCATTCTTCTCTGGCGCCCAGGCCAGGGGTAGTGCACTGCATGGCTTTGGGACTTCCTGATGCTACCACAGTAATCTCTGCCCGAACTCACACTGCCGTGTCCAGCTCCAGTAACTGCGGTGTCAAGCAGCTGGCTGGCTGGTTGCATTGGTGATCGGCTAGCCTGTACAGCAAGAGTTGCTTCCCAGGATGGAGATATGTTTTTACCAGAGGGTTCTCATAGACACTGATCAGATGTGCTCAGGTAATCTCTCAACAGCTCTGCATGGTGTGGAGATGAGCAGCAGCATAGACCTTCCACCAAGTAAGATTAGGAATGTCAATGACTAGTACTAGTCAGTCAGCAGCAGTTAGTGCGTCTCTTAGGTACTGTGACAGGTGGACAGTGCACCAAACACCATCAGTTTGGTTCAGCAAGCTGGAGGTAGAAGCCTCCAACTCTTCTCATCAGTAGTTGTATAGTTGGCAACTCACAGTGGCAGGTAGCAGTCCTGAAGGCGGAAGTCATCTTGACGAACAGTACCAGCACATTGCAGGTAAAGTCTCGTAGCTGAAGTACAGCAATGTAAAGATGAGGCCAAAGCTCAGAAACTGAGTATTTGTTACTCTTTGTCTGAGGTAATAACATTATTTCTGGTTGACCATGACCAAATGTGGCCCACTTTTTTTGGGCTCATGAGCAGCCTTCACCATTCCTCTGTTTTGGAAGAATGACTTTCAGGGTTTCAACTCCTTCCCTTTTCTTCACATCAGCTGGTTGACAAGTGCCCTTGTGAATGGTATCAAATTCAAATTTTGAGAAATTGGGCTTCTTTACCTGCTCTCCGTAGCACTGTAACAACACTCATGTTACAACAAAAAAACTGATAAATACGGTATGCGTACGTACAGCAGGCAGCGATTATCATTAACTCTGACTCTATCATGCGCGGTTTCCTCTATAACCCATGGAGTTGACTGTGGTTGAATTGGGGTTAGCTGAAAGTACCTTGCAAGCTTGCGTTTAACGTTGGTGCAGCATAAGAGACATCTTAATAGGACTAAGTTTCAACTGTGACCTTGGAACCCTAGGTTATCTTGCTATTTAATCGATGTCGGTATAGTCTGCCCTGGGAGATACAGGAAACTGAAGAAAGGCAAAAACACACTGTCTATTGGTTTTACACTAATGGCCGACTGCACCACCATCAATAAAACGCAAAATAACAGAGGGTCCCTTCATCACGGTTAAAGCTTAATCTCGATTAAGTGGTGCCTGCACTGCATCAACGTTAAATGTACTTAGCACAATGCGTTCAGCTAAGTAGAAATTTGACCGCTGTTACCTCCGGGCTCCCAGAGTTACACAGGAAAGCACATGATACAGTCAGAGATAATGATAATCGCCGTCTGACGCGCGCTTTTCAGATTATCATCGTAACGTGGTTACTTTTACTATTGCTTGTTTCACAGGCATACATTACTAGACTGATACCATTGTATAAATTGTCTTTGGTATCACTGAAGTAGATCTTTAGAATCGCAATACAGTGGCTGGCGCGAAGGACGTGTAAACAGCTGATGTTTACTGATAAAGCAGTCGTAATAAATGGGGATAAATTGATAAAAGTACGCTACCTTTAGAGTTTTGACATAATGGTCAGTACATGCGTCGTGTATGGCTGTAACTTTTCGTACAGCAGACGGAAGATACAAGAAAAGTAACGTGCCTCAATGCAAGCATAACAAGGAACACTTTACGTATTTTTGTTTTTGTACTACACGTATTAGACGTAGCTTAATGATGTGTTTTTAACCAGTTTTGGCCAACTTCGGCTTTTCTTCGAATAGTTTACTAGTTATGGAAATGCTCCTATAATTAGATGCGCTATTTGCCATTGATAACATGTGTCTTTATTAATTTGAGTGTTATTACGAAAACTGCAGCCTAACGTCTGTATATGTAACTTGTTGTTCTTTTCATAACAGGTTCTACAATGTGCGAAAAGTCAACTAATATGTAAATATTTGGGGACTAGTGCAGCAGGGGATACAACCCGTTGGCTTTGAACAATGACGTCACAAGTCGCCAGAGAGCATGTATTACAGAGATGAAAGAGCTGAGGAGAATGTTGAAAAACAAAGGAATGGGAGAGAGATAAACATTGATCTTGTCAGAAGCATAAGTGTTTTTTGACTTTTTTTTAAAAAAAATCTCACGAGATAGAATAAACTGATCCTACTTTATTAAGCAATATCTTGTCAAAAGCCGAGAAGCGATTGTTCGTAGTGTTCTAGCTCCCTTCAGTACGTAATAAGTGTTTGTTGAATTTAAAAAAAAAAGTCTCACGAGATAGAATAAACTGATCCTACTTTATTAAGCAGCTCCCTTCAGTACCTAATAAGTGTTTTTTGGCTTTAAAAAAAAAATCTCACGAGATAGAATAAACTGATCCTACTTTATTAAGCAATATCTTGTCAAAAGCCGAGAAGCGATTCTTCTTAGTGTTCTAGCTCCCTTCAGTACGTAATAAGAGTTTTTTGGCTTTTTTAAAAAAAAAATCTCACGAGATAGAATAAACTGATCCTTCTTCATTAAGCAATCAGTAAAGAAACGATTTTTTGACTTAAAAAAAAAAAAATCTCACGAGATAGAATAAACTGATCCTACTTTATTAAGCAGCTCCCTTCAGTACCTAATAAGTGTCTTTTGGCTTTTTAAAAAAAAAAAATCTCACGAGATAGAATAAACTGATCCTACTTTATTAAGCAATATCTTGTCAAAAGCCGAGAAGCGATTCTTCTTAGTGTTCTAGCTCCCTTCAGTACGTAATAAGAGTTTTTTGGCTTTTTTTAAAAAAAGATCTCACGAGATAGAATAAACTGATCCTACTTCATTAAGCAATCAGTAAAATGATGCACCCAATATCAAGCGATCGCTTTTAGATTTACATTCAATTATTTTAATGATAGTGCTTATTAGAACACAGAACTGCTTTATTATCAATGCCTCGAAGTGAAGACATTACGATCTATGACTAAGGAATGACGTCATTGTTCAAAGCCGACGGGTTGTATCCTCTGCTGCACTAGACCCAATATTTGCTCAACTGCTGAACTTGTTTAGACGACCTAGCACAGCTCACAGCATCACTTCGTTCCAGAAAATCGTTAGTATCATACACAATCATCTTGACGCCATCTTACCTCACTATGACGTCAGGCTTCAGTAAGAGATGCGCTTTTGTCAGTCTAGTAATGTATGTCTGTGGTTTGCTATTCTGATCAAGTGTCTTTGTATGCATGATGTTTTACTATCTTTGCCACTTCTGACCAATATACGGTCTTTTATTCCTATACCTACATTTCTTCTTTTTTTCACAGAAATGAGAAATGTTCTGTGTCATGAGTTTTCAAGTGCCTTCGTTTTATTCGAGAAATAAAACTCGCTCATCATATGTTGTTATAACTTGATTAGAGCCTGTATGGGCACAGAAGAACTTGTTAATTTACTGAGGTAACATTTTATTTTCTTCATGTCAATCAAGTCTCCAACATGCTGTAATATCCATGCATATATTTATTCAGAATATACAACATTATTGTGTATGGAATCTGAGTGAACATTCTCGAGATATTAATAAAAAAGGTCTTTGTTACTAAACTGATAAATAATTATTGTCAGTGACATAATTTAATATTCTGTGAAAACCTGTCTCTCAGACAAAGCCTATGGAAGAAGGCAATGAAAATCTCCATCTTTTTCTACCTATGGTTTTTCTAGAATAATTCCTTCTTCTTATTTGAACTGTTGTAATGATCGGACGTGACTGATGTCTTGAAGCACTGAGGTCGGTAAAACACTGTATTTTGTTGTTAATTTAATATTTCAGAAACAGAGTTTGTGTCATTGAAAAGAATCTACTGTATTGGAGTTTTATTTCATGGTCCTTCTCGTCATATATAAATGTTAAGTTTTTCTGATCAGCTACAAAGGAATGCAGCCATTAGCGCTATTGATCTTCAGTATGCATTATTGGCTAATGCAGAATAACAGTGAGTAACATTAAGAAATACTTTTAAATGTTAATGCATATAATAAAGGTAGAGAAAAGATTTAAGATGTATATTATTTGTTGATAGTAAAACAATGCCTGAACCAGAATCGATAAGTGATTGTCTTATGTTAGCCACCATCTTAGTGAAACATTGCAGCGGCAATTTTAAATCATACTTTTAAACAGTCATGAACCTTGATGGTCAATTTTTACCATAATAATTCTGTAGTGGTGGCACAGAACCCACTCAGAAATAATGAATTCGACTTAGATTGCGAATAATCTCTAAATATAATGCAAACAGCATCTTACGTGATAAAATTGTTCTCTGCTAAGGTATGAACCCCGATTATTTCGTAAGGACTTCTATGAAATATTTTTGACAGGAAAGAATACATTAGTGTTGTGCATATGTGGTATTGTGTGTAAGACCTGTTCATTCTGCCTAAGGAAAAGTTTTGCCACCTTGAATAATAGTTCGGTAAATTGCATGAGATCACTCCTGTGCATGGACTTAATACCATTTACACTGCTTGACAGACAATATTGCTACACGCTCTTTAACAGAATAACTCTCTTTAGTTGGGAGAGGCAGCGATTAAATGAAACCTCATATTACGCTAATAATAAGAAATTGATTTTGTTGTAGTCCTGCCCACGATATGTAAAATACTGCAATCTAACTGCACGCCACACTGTGTTCCCTTACATCAAGGGTTTTACTTGGAATTTGAAAAGGAAGAAGATGGTTCGAACTCAAGTTTACAGTATCCAAAAATTTGACAGATATAATTTTCAGTTATGGATGTATCAAATGGAAATTATCTTTCTAGTTGAGAAATTATTCCACGTGGTTGAAGAAGTAAAGTTAGACTACTTGAAGGCACACATGTCCAGAACTTGTGGATGAGCTTAAAGCAAAATTTGTGCGTTTTATTTCGTCTGGTATGGAATCTGACCAGTTGCAAACTGTCTTGTCATGTGCTACAGCAAATGGTATGTGGAATTGGCATAAGACAATTCGTGAAGAGCGAAGTGTAACAAATAAAGTAGCATTGAAACAACAGTTCTTTAGTTATAACATGTGACTCTGTGATAGTATGCAGAAAGTGTTAATAAAGCTGAAGCTTAGCACAGCTCTTGCAGATGCTGGTGAACGAGTGGGAAATACAGACAAAATTGCCAAAGTGTTAGACGGACTTCCAGTAAAATATGATTCGTTTGTTACAGCTTGGGACTCATCTGAACAAAGTAGATATATTTTCGATAATTTACCAGTAAAGTTACTAAAAGAAGAGGCACATTTGTCATAGGCTGAGGAAATGGAAACTGCTTTCACTGCTGTTAATGGTAAGGGATAAATATCAGGATCCGTCTTTGCAAAGCAATTTCAGCAAAAATTCTATGAATAAGAAGAATGCTATTATTGTCATAATAAAAGTGCAAGAAAAGAGTGATGTAATCGTCAAGAGAAAACCAAGAAGCTAAACATGCTTTCAGTGCAGAAATCATGAACATTTTGGGTGCTAATTGTAATAATGTTTAGCTTGCTGATGGTGCTTCTTCCAAACAAATGAGGTCGCAAAAGGAATGGTATTTAATGATTAACCCACTAGGGCTGTTCGACGTTTCTGTTCAGATAGGACATAATTCAGTTGTCTGCGCTGAAAGTATTGGACCAGTCAAGTTAAATGCAGCAGTAAATGGCGTATGGAAACCTTGTACACTGGAGGATACATTGTATGTAACTGGTTTGAATCAGTCAAGTTAAATGCACCACTAAATAGTGTATGGGAACCTCACGCACTTGAGGAAACATTGTAAGTACCTGGTTTGGGAAGAAAAATCATTTTTTCAGTGGGAACGGTAGCCAGTAAAGGTTTGGAAATCACATTTAACAACAATAAGATTGAGGTACTTAGTAAGAGGCTAGTGAAAAATGATGTAAAAGCTGAAAATCAGTGTTATAGAATGTTATTTTGTGTGGGCAGTGTGGAACAAGCAAACTGTGCATCATCTGACTTAGCTCTGTTACAGCGCAGGTGGTTAGGACATATAAATTTCCAAAATTTGAAGAAAATAGCTAACTGTGATGCGATCCAGAGATAAAATCAAATGATTTATGTAATGTCAGCATGGTAAACTGCACAGAAAAGGATTTAGATAAAGTTTTCAGACTCGTGCCTTTGTTCCAGAAAAATTTATTCATGCTGATGTATGTGGAAAGATGCCACATACTTCGTTATGTCAAGCTAATTATTTTATTGTATTTAAAGATGACTATATTTCATATAGGTTTGAATATTTCCTCAAGACCAAGAGTGATATCTCTTCTGTGTTGTTAGAGTTTCAGCAGTTTGTGTAAAAGCGTATAAGGAATAAGCTTGAAGTTATTAGTTCTGATAATGGGACAGAGTTTTTTAATGATCAACTTCATAATCATTTCAAGGAGACTTTTAAGTGAACTTGCGCCTTTTGATGCCTATCTCTTCATATTAACACAAACATTTTGTTATGAAATGTTCACATTATGAGAATAATTAATTTACTGGGCAGACAAAGATAAATACAAGAACTTGTCAACCATAAAGCAGGAACACCATTAGTTATTTACTTTATGGGCAATACAAAAGACTATTCCCCTCATTCTGTATGGTTGGGTTTTCAAAGATTAGTGATATCTTGGTAACGAATTTCTAGAGTCCTGTTGATTATAGCGTTGCTTGTCACAAACTTTTCAATGTTTTTTTTTTGCTTATGTCTCCCCAGTCATGACAAAATAATTACTACAGTTTTGCGACAAAACTACATATGATTTTATAGTGGGAATAGTATTACTTCTTTTATTGACGGAAAACAGACATGATTATTCTGTGATCGTGTGTGGTTAGGTTTCTGAAGACAGTTTCTACGTGAGCTGTCTGTCTGGTGATTCTACATTAAAGACATCATTTTTCATAGCAAATTTAACATATCACTAATACATTGTGCACATTCTGCTACAGACACACAACATTAATGAACGCTTCAGTCAAGCAGTTTACTAGAGGTTTTTCCGTTGGTAACACTTTTAGGATCTCCTACTATTTGCATGAAAGACATACAAATCACAATGTGTGCACTAGGCAAGTTCTGAATTTAAACCACTGACCATTGTTTGTCCCTTTTCATGGAACTGAAACTTCTGATCGACCTCATCAAAATAATTGTGTTCATTGTGAACGTAAATTAGCTTACTGGCAAAAATCTGATCAACTGTCGGCATCTATGTCCCGATTGGTTATTAAGAATTCCCAGTATTCAATGGTCATTGCCAACATCAGCACACTACAGCGTCGCTGTCGTAAGTTAAATTGCAGACATGCGCGGAAAAACAGGCTAACCCTCAAATCTAGAAACTTAGAGACATGTGTTGCCATCTGTTGCTAGGTATGGGAACTACCTACGTTGACATTGGTCTCATCCCTAGATATCCTGAGACCAACGTCTATTTTGATAGTTCCCGTATCCAGCAACAGATGGCAACCCTTATCTCTAAGCTTTCTACTAAGCTTTTACATTTGTTGGTTAGCCCGTTTTTCCATGCATGTCTTTAGTTGTACTCAGATCTACAGTGGAAGGTGCTCACACAATGCTCATCGATTCTGGTCTTCCAGACACATTGTGGGCAGTCTATACATTAAATCGCTGTCTATGTAAGACCAATTGTGAGGAGGTGCTATGTGAGAAATGGTTCACGAAGAAAACATTATTGAAGCATATGAAGAGATTGAGGTGTAGCACCTTGCATCTCGCCTATGTAAATAAGAAACGGAAGCGAGCAGATAGGTACAGTAAGTCTCGGTTATCGCGTGACAGATACATTCGGATCCAATAGTAAGCTGCAAGTAGTTTCAGCTGTGGCCGAAAGGTATCAACATCTTATGGTCTATGAAATTATCAAGTAATTAAAACTGGATCTTTGGGAACTGTATTTATTTCGAGTATTACGACTTTCATTAATTATTGCTAATTTGTTTATTAGTGTGAGTAATGGTGTGAATAGAACGTAAGATAAAAATTAATATTGTTATGTCTCTTAAATGAGTACAAGTTAGTATGATAACAGTGCACAGAGAGAGAGCGAATCATGTTCAGGGGAAATTGTAAAGTGCAAGTAGCCAGTTTATAGGACTGGGAAACAAGAAACATTTTAATGACAATTCTGTTATTTAAAAAGGGCGTTATTCTGATATTTGCATAGTTTCTAAATTTGTTCATAAAAGCTATTAACTTGTAATTGGTCAAAAGTAAAAGATGCAGGACTGCGCGGATTAATACTAATATTGGATTGACCTTGATGTGTGTCAGTGAAGCAGATGACAGTAAGTTCGCGCGTATTTTCCAGGCTAAGAGAATTGCTTTGTGAAACCTATGTTCAGTTCGAATCTCCACCATGATCATGTTTGGACATGGATATAAGGAGCTCGGAATAGATGTGAAAATTTTGCGGATTAATGTTTGAAACTTGACCATGAAATGCCGCAAAGTGGACGCAAATGTGTGGAAAAGATGGACTAGTGAAACTCCGATTTTGATATGTAAACTGTGGCGTTTGAATAACCAAAATCTGCGTGGCTTCTTAATACAAGGCGCGACTGTAGTAGTGAAATTCTGCAAAGAGAGTATTTTTTCACAGACAATCTGTTTGTTAATCCTTTTAGTAACTGGTTTGATTAATTACTGTAAGCTGGCTGTTATGAGTGAGTGTGACTGCATGTGAATTGCAAAATTGTAACTTAAGATGTAACTGTAACAAACACATGCTAGGGCTTGGCTGTGTTTTGTATCAAACAAGTCGCAGTATACTGGAGCTTTTATTCGCAAAATGTCTTTCAATTAGTCACTTAGCTAACCTGATACAGAAAAACATTTTGATGCTGTCAGTACAGATGTGAAGAGCGGTTAGTTTCCACTACAACTTTTCTAGCTGACGAACGTTACGCATTTTTCTAACAGGGAAGGCGTGTGGACATGACTGCAAAAGAAGAAATCACCGAAAGGTGAGTGGAACTGTTTTGTGTTGGACGATACTACAATAAGCGCGTCATTGCAAGATTTGGTGCTGAATACTTTGTGCATACTCCCGGACAGTTTCGATTCAAATTTCAAAGTAAATCAAAGAAGATGCGCGTGAGTGGTTACAGCAGTTACAGTAACAATTATAGGCTGTATGATCCTTGACAAGGAAGATAACTGTTTCGCGACATGTGGTTTTCATTGGAAATGTCGCAGAGTATCCTACAGAACTCAGGTCCAACAACGTTATATGTGAGTACAACTACCTGACAGATGTAGAAGCAAGTGAACTGCAACAGCCTGTTGAAAATGAAGCGGAATTTGTGCAAGATCAAGGACTCTAGGCTACTGAGAAAGCTGCTGAGTCAGGAAAGGCTCTTAGAAACTGTTATGAACTTTGCCCTCCATTTTGTTTCCAAAATTTTGTGACTTATGCAGCAGTCATTGATGAACCGCAAAATTCCAGGGAGGCGATGGCATCCAGAGATTCTGAAAAGTGTTATGAAGCAATGAAAGATGATATATCTTCATTGGCGCTAAATGCACACATTTTCAGAAAAAATATATAACCCTAAACGACTAGAGATAGGACATAATCGCTGAGCAACACCACCTACTGGTAAAATGTGGCTGCAGCTCTTGTTATTGGTGTAAATTGGAGGTAACGGATCAGTGTGACTTGAGGAAACGTGCAGGATGCCTCACAGACATATGCGTGAATCGTACCATCAAATTAGTGAATCTGAGAGAGGGCGCATTATTCGCATGAGAGAATCCAGGAAATTGCTGCTCATGTGAGACGAAGTACTTCAGCAGTGCCACAGGTGTGTGCAGAATGGTTCACAGAAGGCTATAGAATACAACAATATGGTTAAGGTTGCACCATCCAGATCGCCGCCTGAGAAACTGACATCTAATACGAATGGCATTGCAGGACAGAGCTGCTGCCTCCTCGGCTCTGGTGCAATAGTGGAACTGTGTAGCATATTGTACACCATCAGGGCTGACAGTCCGTCGCCGCTTATTATGGTATGGGTTATGTGTATGTCGTCCACTTCTCTGCCTACTTCTGTTGAATGTCCAGATACATGGTAGATGGCAATGGTGTACGCAACGACATCACTAGGGACAGGAATAGTGCTTTTGTACAAATGAAAATTCTGTTTATTTGAAAATGATGGCCACATTTTGATTTGCATCAGTGACTGCATTTGCACAAGATGTACAATGCCAACTTATGGAGTGGGGTGCTATTGGGTACTACCACAAACCATAGTTGGTGCATGTCCAAGGCACTGTGGCCTCTATGAATGATATCCTGCGATCTGTAGCCATACCCTTTCTGCACACCACCCCAGACGCCATTTTTCAACTAGACAATGCATGACCATACGATGCTGCATGAACTCCTGCCTGCTTGGTGTCACAGGATGTCAACCTTTTGCCCTGGCCTATCAGCTCACCAGACTTGTCACCAATTGAAAATGTGTGGGATATGGTGAAACAATAGGTGCAGCACTGTGACCCAATGCCAACCACCACAGAAGAACTTGGGAACCAGGTGAATGCAACATAGATGACTATACCATAGGACACAATTTGCGCCTTATATGTGTTGATGCCATCACACATGGAACAAGCCATCACAGACCATGGCAGACCTTGTGCCTACTATGCAACATGACACATGCTGAACTGAGGTGACTAAAATGCTCATAATTTATGCAGAATATATAAATGTATATGTCCTGTGAATATGAACATCCTACCTTCAGTCATTCAAGGTGTTCTTTTTTCTGAACATGAGCGTAATACCTGGGTTTAGTGAATCTACCTCTAGATCACGACGCTGTTGGTTGTAAGTGGATTTACAAAATTAAAATTAAGGCAGATGGTTGCAAAGCTACATTATGTGCAAAAGGGTACTCAGAAACCTGGAGGTATTATGGAGAAACCTTTTAAATTCTCGTTTGGTATGAGTCAATTCGCATTCTTTTTGTTTGGCAGGAATGTATGATGTGAACATGAAGTAGTATGTCGTGGAAACTGCTTTTCTCAATGGTAGATTAGATTAGATTTGTTTTTCGTTCCACAGATCTGTGTTGAGGAGATCCTCATGAATGTGGAACATGTCAATTTTTTTTAAGCTGAAATAACAATACTAATAGTATGAATATATACAATACATAATTTGTTTCTATTAAAAAAATCGTCAATGGAGTAGAAGGAGTTGGCCACTAGTAAGTCTTTCAGGCTCCTTTTAGACTGATCTTTATTTGTAGCTTAATTTTTTATGTTTGCTGGCAAATCATTGAAGATGAGTGTTCCTGAGTAGTGGACCCCTTTTTGAACTAAAGTAAGTACTTTTAAGTCCTTGTGCAGATCATTTTTGTTCATGGTATTGTATGTATGAACTGAGCTGTTGGAAAAAAGAGATATATTATTTAGGACAAATTTCATTAAGGAGTAAATATACTGAGAGGCAGTAGTTAGTATACCCAGTTCTTTGAAGAGGTTTCTACAGGACGTCTGCGAATTTACTCCACAAATAATACGTATTACACACTTTTGGATTCTGAAAACTTTTGTTTGACGTGAAGAGTTACCCCAAAATATTATACCATAAGACATTATGGAATGAAAGTAGGCAAAGTATGCAAGCTTTTTCATTTTTATGTCTGTTAACACTCGAATTACAAATACAGATTTGTTAAGGCGTTTCTGCAGTTCTGTGGTGTGCTCCTCCCAACTGAATTTATTATCAAGTTTTAATTCCAGGAATTTAAGACTGTCAACCTCTTCTATCTGTTCTTCGTCATACTTTATGCATATGCTAGGTGGAAACCTCTTACAGGCTCTGAATTGCATATAGTGAGTCTTTTCGAAGCTTAATGTCAGTGAGTTGGCTTTAAACCATTTATTAATATCCATGAAAATATCATTAGCAGATCTTTCTAGAACTACACTCAACATACTATTTATTGCAATACTTGTGTCATCTGCAAACAAAGCGAACTGTGCTTCTGGCAGTGTAACTGATGAGAGATCATTAATGTACACAAGAAAAAGCAATAGCCCTAAGATGGATCCTTGTGGGACACCACATGTCATTTCTTCCCAGTCTGATGATGACTGATGATTTAATTCACTAGTCCCTTGCACTGACACCCTTTGTTTCCTGCTAGTGAGGTTTGACTTGAACCATTTTGCAGCACTGCCCATGACACCATAGAATTCTAATTTAAAAGGATGTTGTGATTCAAACAATCGAATGCCTTTGACAAATGACAGAAAATACCTGCTGCTTGTAACTTGTTATTTAATGAATTAAGTACATTTTCACTGTAGGTGTAAATAGCCTTTTCGATATCAGAACCCTTCAGAAATCCAAACTGTGTTCTTGATAATATGTTATTTGTGGTCAGATGGTTGAGAAGCTGCCTGTACATTACTTTTTCTGAAATTTTTGAGAATGCTGGCAAAAGTGAAATCAGATGTAGTTTGATGGTATATCTTTATCTTAACATCTGCATATTTTAGCCAGTCAGGAAATGTCCCAGTTATAACTGGCTGGTTACACAAGTAATTTAGAATTGTACTAAACTCACAAGAACTTGCCATAATTAACTTTGTTGATATTTCATCCTAACCACTAGAATGTTTTGTTTTTAAAGATTTTATTATGGAAGTTAGTTCTTTTGGTGGAGTGAGTGACATATTCATGTACCTGAAGCTATTTGTAAAGGCTATTTTCAGATATTCAAGGGCATTATTTACTGATCTTCACAATCCCATTCTATCAGTAACAGATGTAAAGTACTTGTTAAATAGATTTGTCACACTATGCCCATCGGTTACTAATGTGTCATCTACCCTTAGTGCTATTTGCTCCTGTCCCTTTCTGGTTCTACCAGTCTCCTCTTTCACTATATCCCAAATTGTTTTTATTTTGTTCCCTGACATTGCTATCTTCTACTCGTAGTGCATTTGTTTAGATGTCTGAATTACTTTTTTTAAATATTTTACAGCATTCCTTGTATTTAGCTAAATCAGCAGCATTGGAGCTATTATTGGTTGACAGATACAGTTTCCTTTTTGTCTTACAGGAAATCTTTATTCCTTGTGTGATCCACGGTTTTATCATAGACTTCTGTTTAATTTGAGTAACTTTTAGAGGTAAACAGTTTTCAAACATGGTACTGACATTGTTCATGAATGTGTTATATTTTTCATTCATGTCATGAGCACTATAAACATCTTTCCAGTTCATATCTTTGAGCAGTTTTCTAAAACACTCAATTTTTGGTTGATTGTCTACTCTCCTGTACTCAGATTTAGCAGTCTTGATAAACTGCTTAGAATTTACATCTAAAACAAGGAGCTGCATGTCATGATCTGATAGTCCATTTATTACACGTTTTATGATATGGTTTTGTTCCTTTGATTTGTCTATAAAATTGTTATCAATGGCTGTTCTTGAGGATTTTGTGATCCTAGTTGGAAAGTTTACAGTGTGATACAGATTGAAAGACAACAATACTAAATGCATTAGAAATTTCTGTATTAAAGTCACCAGCAATCAAAATTTCTTTGTTTCTTCCTGTTAAATAACCCAAAAGAGCTTCTAGATGATTTATGAATAGATTATAATTTCCTGCAGGCGCTCGGTAGATAAATATTATTATATAGGATCTGTTATGGAACTCTACTTCTGTTGCACATGCATCTAGATGCTGCTCTAAACAGAATTTATTAATGTCAATGTCCTTGAATTTATGGCAGTTTTTAGTAAATGTGGCAACTCCTCCTCCATCCATATCTACTCTGCAGAAGTAGGAAGGTAGCTTAAATCCTGAAATGTCTAACATATCTATACCAGTGGTCACTTGCTGTTCAGAGAGGCAGATTATGTCAATTTGGTTAGATGAATTCATTTCATTGATACAAATCAGTAGTTCATCAACTTTATTTCTAAGTCGCGGAATATTCTCGTGTAATAAAGATAAATGATGCTGCATACTAATGGGATTATAACTGCTTTGGTGAAAATGAACTGGCAGTTTCTGATTACTTTCTGTTAAACTTTGTTTAAATGGAGGTTGTATGCTAAAATCTGACTCCTGTTCATCTGTTTTCTCAAACTGAGTGTGTCTGCCAATCTCTCTTAAAACTCGTTTTCTTTCCCCCCTTCCATATCCTAAAAAAGGCATCCCTCCGACACCTGTGACCACTGGTATTTTACCACTTGTGACAGTGTCCCCCCTTAAGTTTTCTGCAATCAACCCAGACAGTTTTCCCTTCCCTTTCCTATTGAGGTGAAGGCCATGTCTAGTGTAGTCCCACCTATCGATAGCATCCACAGGAATCAAACCAATATGGGCCCTATATCTGTCCTAAGCAACCACTCCAAATCCAAGTTCACCCTACCTACAGAAGAGTTCAAATGAGGCCGATCATGGCGTCTCGACACAGACACAAATCCCACACTCGTATGCTTCATTGCTGATGCTATCTTCACCGGTCACTCTCTATGGAATATTCAGAGTCTCTGTCAATTAAATTTCCCGGACCACCCACTATAACCATGGCATCGTCCTTTGTGAAATCCTTGCATAAAGAACCTACATCCTATGTTACCTGACCCAGATCTGCACTAGGCTCGAAAACGTTTGTGACCTGATACTCTGGACTTAGATTTTCCTGCAGTAGTTGGCCAACACCTCTACCATGGGAACTACCTAAGAACAGAACTTTCTTTCTCTTTACAAATTTCCCTACCTTTTTCAAGTCCTTGAAAGCTTGTTGTGCCCTTTCTACAGCTTCAGCTACATGAGGCTCATCCGATTCTGACTGAGACAACAGGTCAAATCTATTTTCAAGATTTATGACAAAGATGTCTGATGCTCTCCTTTGCCTGTTCCCCCTAGTACCTGTTGCCACTTCCCACCTCTGTTCACCCTTCTGCCTCTTTAACCTGTCCAGATCCTCCCTTGCCTTGTCTAGGTCAGCTTGAAGAGCTGCAATTTTCCCTTCCTGTTCCAGTGTTTTCCTATCTCTACTGCTGATCCTACAATACCACTGGTGAGCCTCATTTATGTCCCCATTTCCCACGCCACTACATTCGCCCCAATGAAAGAAACTACAGCACCCATTTGTAAGAAGAAATATTCATGAAACTACCTGAAGAAAACCCAAATACCTGGAGAAAACGCAAATTCAGTCTGCGCTCCCAGAAACGAAATAATACACAAAAATAAACTCTACATATGATTACAGAAAAATCGAAATGAACGAGTCCCTATATTATCTTATGTGGCAGCACCTCCTACCCTAACTGAACTAAACTTACCTTTATTCATCAGCATTACCATGATGCTGACATGACTGACCAAAGGTTGTAAGAAACAAAACATAAACAGATAGAAGGTAGCCCAGCAATTTTTCTTGAAGTCCTCTAAATATTGTCCTTTTTTTCGATATTTTCTTAGTAGAAATTACGCAACCCATACAGTAAGCACTACACCTTTTGTTGTCTTGTGTGGTGCGCTTCTGGCCTGCATGAGCGCTGCAGCTCAGACCTCAAGTGCCGTTTCTCAAGTTCTCCTACCAGTCAGCCCAATTCTACCAGGAACAAACAAAATTCACTTGATCAATTTACTAACAGCAAAAGTGTCTGGGTGCCAAGAATGGGTTGGATGTAACCCACCCCCTCTGTTAACCAGACTTGACACAGATAAAGCCAAATTTCAGGGCAAAACCTAACACAAACATACAGATGGTATTGTTACCAAGAAATACATGCTGGCTACAGACCTTTCTTTGATTGCAACAATTTGTTCCATTCAAGAACAGAAAAGCCCCAAATAATTGCAATTGTACAACTCTGAGACAACGTTTCTCTAACCAAAGTGAAACTAAGAAAATATCTGACTAGAATAGTACTCAAAAATTTATTATATGATGGGTTCATTGGCAAGTTCCAGCAACAATCCTGTCTCTAGTCTTAGCCCAAACAATAAACTAACTGCTGCTCAATGGCCAATGAAAATTACAGCACCACAACCTGAATAAAATCTAGTATATAAAATACCCCATGGCACAACATAATCCACAAATCAGCCTATATTCCCCTGAAACTAAGTAATCCTAAACATATAAACAAAAATAAAATTAAATTATGTAAACCCTCAAATTTAAACATTTCTTCAGTGAATACAAGAACATATTATATGTACACTATTCAATTCCATATTCTCATCCCATGCTGAACTATCTCCAACCCCACACAAAAAAAATTGGCGTGTGACCAAATCATAATCACTATTCATGAAAAATTGAATCAATATTCGTATCATTATAAAAAACAAGAATGATGCCACTCAATGTCCCTTTTTAACATTTATGTCCTATCATGTACATATAAGTGCTGTACAGTAACTACAACAGTTGTAGCTTGTATCACTAGTCATTCTGAGAGAATTAACTGTGTCAACCAGCTGTTCCACAACTTCAAACATCAATTACTTTCAAATAGCCAGTTTGGGTTTAGGAAAAATCTATCAACATGTGATGCTGTTATGAGCTACATATGTAACTGTCTTGAAGCAAAAGAAGAAAAGTTTATTATAAGTACAAAGTTTTTTGAATTATCAAATCATTTGACACTGTGTGCCACAACACTCTGCTGCTGAAATTAAAAACTGTAGGTTTCTCAGTCTCTGCTGTTAAAATTATTCATTCATACTTATCTAATAGATCTCAAACTATTTACTTCAATAACCAATATTCTAGTTTCCTACCCATTAACCGTGCTGTTCCTCAAAGGTCAATCTTGGGCCCTCTCTGGTTCATATTATATATGAATGACCTACCTAGCAATGTAAAGATGATAAAAAAAACTGTTACTTGTATGCAGATGATATCAATTTAAGTGTTACAGTGCCTATGAACAGTAACATAAGTAACTCTACCTCACTCAAGGTAGATATACTTTCTGACTGGTGCAATGCCAATAGCCTGTCTATGAACATAAATAAAACACAGGAATTAAACATTTCTTATAACATTAGAATCACCTAGAGACAGTTCCTGTAAAGTTTCTTGGCATTGTTTTGCAAAATAATTTAGGCTGGCAGGCACATGTGAATTATTTAACACCAAAAATTTCTAAAGGAATATCTATGCTCAGAAAATTACAAGCAACAGTAAATGAGAAAATTTTGCTTTCTGTCTCTTATAGTTATATTAGCTCTCATTTGACGTATGTGACAATCTTATGGGGAAATAATTACTACTCAAAATTCTTATTTACAGCCCAGAAAAAAGCTGTCAGACTGATATGTGAAGTACCACCTAGAACTCACTGTAGAGAATTATTTATTAAACTTAGTATTATGACCTTGCCATGTATATACATATTTCAAGGTCTCTTGCACATGAAAAAGAACTTGTCTAGTTTTGATCTGAATTCTGGTGTACATAGTTATAACACACGACACTGTATTGATGTAGAAGAAGACTACTGCTCATATACCAAAACTCTAAATAGCTTCAAACACACATCTGTAAAGCTATTTAATAAACTACCAGAGTCAGTTAAGAGTCTGGAGCTGTAAAAATTTGAGATGTTTGTAAGAACTTTATTAATTCAAAATTGTTTTTATACAATGTAAGATTTCTGTGAGCATAATTTCTAACATAGATTAATTATTTGTGTATTTATTGTCATTGTTGTTTGTTCATTTATTGACATTGCTTATATAAGCTTTACATCCCTGTAAATGTTTTGTTTTTAGGCAATAAAAATCAATTAATCATCCATTAAGTACAGTGCTACATGCAAACTAGCCACCAATTCTTCACCATTGAGTGCATTTTCAATTTAACCCTTTATCTTCCCTAAAAAATATTCAGTTCTACCATCTGGTCCTTACAATGCATACATGCCTCACATTTACTCATGAATTCAATCCCCAACACCAGATTCATACTTAAATTTGGGACCATCAAAAGTAAGTGACTAAATACTTCATCTCGAATGTTTACATCTAGAACTACCTCCTTTCTCACTGATTTACTGATTTTCTGTAGCATTTTCGTTTCTCACCCCTGTGACTGGAAATTACACAGTTTCTCTGTTCCTTATATGATCATAAAAGCTCTCTGTCACCCCAGACACAGAACTGCCAGTATCCACCAAACCAGTTTCAAAGACCCGTGCCACACCGATAGTTATTATTGGCTGCACCTTTTCAATAAAATCATGCTTCAGTTCTGCTTCAGCCAAATACGCATCCTCGTGTATGCAATCTTTAGTCATGGTGCACTCCTGCTCTTCACTAAAAGATTCAATATCCATATCCCCTGACAATATTAAATCAAAGGCCTCTTTAATTCCTGGGTTTCCTACATTCAAATCCCCCTAGCTTTCTAGCAACTCTATATTTTTCTTCCTCCACAGTCTCTGGTATCAACTGCTGGTGCAACTTCCCAAAATTAACCTGGTCATCAGCATCATAATCACACTCATCTTTCCCCATCCATTCAGTATTTAGCTCCTCATATATGGCTATCTGTTGTTCATCATTATATAGTGTGAAATTTTGGATTTCATCAACATTGTCACCTTCCTCACTAACTGTATCATTATTCACAGTATTATTATCACCTATACCATCTTTTCTCATCATAAATACACATTCTTCATCAAATGATTTAACATCTTTATCCCCATTAACTATTTCCTTGTAAGCACATTTGAACACCTCACTTTCCCTACATGAATCCCTGATTTGCCTGGCGTAATCATGCTTGCTAATCTTCCAATCCTCTGGTGCCCACTTCTGAAACCAGTTTGCCCTGGCTATCCAATCAACAAAATCAAAATCGCTCTCTGCCTTATTCTCCCATGCTTCCTTGGAAAAATTTGTCCACCCAGCTTCCTCACCCATACCATTATCCAGAGACATAAACTTACTTGAATCAACAGTATCCCTCAGTTAGTTTCAACCACAATACCAATTACCTGCTCACTGGTACATTCCCTATCATTACTGGAGTGAGTACCTCCACGTACATTAACGACACATTCTGCAGCCTTGTGCCACATATCAACATCATTACCCATGACAACATCTGATGCAGGATCTACTGCCTGCTCACTATTTAATACACTCACATTGTTGGAGCACTTACCTTCCTGTATATCCCCATCTACAACAACAATTGAATCAGGCACTGTGGCCGCTACATAATTTATAACTCTTATCACTGGTGAAAGTTCTGTTGCATTCAATACATTGCTATTTCTGCTGTTATTCACATACAAACTCTCAACATCACAGTACACATTTTCTCCCACAGGTTGCACAGCTGGTATATGCTCATTACTTAACATAATTGCCAAGCCAATATTATTTGCATAATTATCCCCCAAATTATGATCTCTTTTATTTAACAAATCACCAACATTTATTTCTCACTCCTGATTCCTACATTTCCTATTATTTTTACTTCTAAAGGCCCTCCTCTTATCATGCGGATTAAACCAGCCTTCAAACATCTCATCATTACCCATAATTGTTTCCATTCCACGAATACTTACTTCCCTCACTTGTTTATTTTTATCATGATCAAGAAACCCCCTGTTAGTTTGCCTATAATTCTTATTCCATACTTTCCCTTCCCTTGTTCCACTGCTTTTGCTTTCATTATAGTACCTCCCATTATTTTCCGTAAAATTATTAAAAGAGCCACCATTTTTTCTCCCACATTTATTTTATCATGCCATGGTCCTAGTTCCTGAATTTTGTCCCTGTAGTCCCTTTGCATTACTTTCTCCTCTCTCATCGCTCTGTTCCTGCATTGGCCTTTGATCACTCCTGTTTGTATTTCCCCATGCACCGCTCTGGACCTGACATCATCATTAAATCTTTCGCTGTTATCCCTCCAAGTTTCATTTCGAATTCTATCTCTGTTTTCTCTCCAGTTACCATTCTGATTTTCTTCCCTGCTTGAATTATGGTAGTTATTACCCCAACTCACATTATTTTTCCACTCTACATTATTTCTCTGATTATTTCCTGAATTATTACCCCCTGAGTTTATATTTTAGCACATAGTTTGATCCATCCTCTTAATAAAATCCAAGACGTTTTCTATAGAATCTGTTGGACAATGTGTCAGTTCCCAATGTACATTTTCATGTAACCTCGTCCTTAGAGTAGAAATCTCAGTCTAAATTCCCAATGGCTTATCCAAATATAATAACCTTCTTAATTCCTTCTGACAAAATTCTCTCATAGTCTGCCCACCTCCTCTGTAAACTGGCCCATTCAAAAAATCACTCTGTGACCTGCGTTGTTTTCCTTGGTTCCAGTACCTATTTAGAAACATCTGTTCAAATATGCTATATGATTTAAATTGTTCACTACATTGATTTGCCCATGTATGATCAGAACCCTCCAACAATCTTTTTACCAGTTTAATTTTGCTGTTGTCACTCATACCATCAATATAACAATCCTTTCATGCTGCCAGAAAATCTACAGTATGGTACTTCTTTCCCCTGAAAAGTCTTACCACTGGGCACTTGTGCCATAGGCCACCCTATACTTCCATTAGTCCCACATAATTCTATATTGCTTAATCTACTGTTAACTTGGTCAATTTCTACATTACTCTTTACAGTAACAGCACCCACATTTTCAATTTCCTTTCTTAGGTCGCGAGCTGTCCTTCCAGTTCACCTAATAATTAAGTTCTGGTTTTACCACAACTAGCCACAATCCTCCAATCAACATGTCAGAGCTTGACTTGTCTCATCATTCCTTGTGTCACACAACTGCCTGCCTGAATCAATTCTACCCTTTTAATTCAACATCATCTGCATCAATCTTAACGTTCAAATTTCCTTCTACCTCCTCAATTTTTTCTGATAAATCCCACAATTGATCATTTAATTCTCTGATTTTTGCCCCTGAAGAACTGTCCATATCCCAAATATCAGTTTTTAATTTAGTCTTGAAATCCCCCATATCAGTTTTTCATTCAGTTCTAAGTTCCCCCATTTGGCTCATTAATAATGTAAGCATAGCCATTACATTAGCTTCTGCTTCTTCTCCTTGTCTGTTAGGGCTCTGAGGATCACTCCCACTCTCTACAGACTCAACATCACTAGCTGACTTCTTTATCACCACTTCGCTAAATTCGGAATCCATAGCTAAACTGGCTGTGAGATAGAAAACTGAGAAATTAACATGCCTGCTGCCAGCACTTAGCTTTGTTGAGACTGCTGTTGCATGACAACTGCTGCCTGAAGTTGTTGGCTGTTATCCTGTGAGGTGCTGTGTGGTGTGGCGTGGAACGGCTTGCAGGTTGGCAGCAGAAGCGGCCCTAGCTCTTGAGTGTGGCAGCAAAATCGGCGCGTCGATGTTTGGCAGCCAGCAGCACTTCAACTCCAGCTTTGGTGGTCGACATTAGACTCAGTGTACTGCTCACGATCGTAAAGTGTTTCTCCCAGTCTTCTTCACTTCCAAACAAAATCCTGCACTGTCTACCAAGCCTATTCAGTTAAGACACTCCCTGATGAGAAACCCCATATTACAACGCTACTGGGCCCTATGCACTAAAAATTCGCTGAAAATGATGAAAATATCTACTTAGTTGTTTTTGGTGTTGTTGATGATTTTTGATGAAAAAGTTAGTTTAGACTGAATAGTTAGCTCGAGCTTCCACGTGCTATGGTATGAAAATATATATATATGTTACACTCAACACTCAGCTTAATTGAATGGCCCCAAAGATGTGGCTATTCTCAATCTTTGGCTACTTTTATCGTCATAGGTAGCCAGCTCACACCTGCCATAAACTCAATTTTCAAGCTGAAATGAAATATTAAAAAAGACAATGCAGGCAGGTATTGCAATGAAATTTAAAATATTGAGTCACTCATGTTGCTTTACAATTTGAATAAGTAGTTTATTTCTAATTTTCCACAAATAGTCTTCAATTTATTGACTAAATACAGAACATGCAGTCCGAGGGGCTTTCACATAAACGTAGCTGTTAGTAACTGATGCTACAACACTTCACTATAGTCCACAGCTCGTGGTCTCGCAGTCGCGTTCTCGCTTCCCGAGCACAGGGTCCCAGTTTTGCTCCATGGCGGGGTCAGGGATTTTCACCTGCCTCGAGATAACTGGGTGTTTGTGTTGTCCTCATCATTTCATCATCATTCATGAAAGTGGCAATATTGGACTGAGCAAAGGTTGGGAATTTGTACGGGCGCTGATAACCGCGCAGTTGAGCGCCACACAAAACAAACATCATCATCATCATCACTTCACTATAAAAATTCGTATGTCACAATCACAGCACTCGACAGTCTACCCACAGTTCATAAAATAACTGTTGTCTTCTGTCCTGAATCACTATATTGCGTTCAACTTGATCGTTTTTTAACATCCCTACATACATACTTGTCTCCAATTGGGGCTACCAACCCAATACTAACCCCAGATGGGTGGCACGTCCGGCTCTTACCGTCGCTCCAACTCAACTCCCTCAAAGATGGCAGCCCTACACGCCCTCTAAACGACTGCCTAAATAAAAACAATGTTTGCAAAAAAAAAAGCGTGTATTCAAAAACTAAATATAAAAACACATATGATACATGGAAAATATGGAAATTTTCCGGGCAATAACAATTAAAGGCCAATTTTTTGTATCTGCCACTGTTTTTTTCTCAGATAATGTTCTTGTGGTGTGATTTTGCTTTTCCCGGATTTTTCATACTAAACATAAATAAACAAATAAAATTATATTTTTAATTACTCACCTACGTCTTTACACTTTAGAATGCTGCCACTAGTTTCGACTCTTTATATTTATTTATTACCAAAAACACAGTTTCTCTCAGTCAAATATCGTATTCCGATCCCTCATTAAGAAATGGTTCATATTCTGCTAAATGGGCCATGATTGCTAGACGCAACTCTACTAGCCGCATCTGTAAACACTTTGTTTATAATAATCGGCCAAAGCATTGCCGAGATATTAGCATTCGAACTTTCATAAATTTGCAGTTTTTAAGACAACAATAACTTTTAAACTATTATATATTTTATGGTGCGTCTAGATAATTTAGCTTTACATATTTTTCTGTCCAGGAGTGCCAAATCACACCTCCATGTCAGTCTTAGTTCTGTTTCTATCAGTTTTTCTCTGGCGTAAAAATTCCTTCAAGTGCACAAACACAGCGATACGCTCCCCTGCCAAGCTTCCACTCGGGTTTTTCCAAGGCCGCGTAATAGCTAGCCGCTCGCCACACCCCGTAGCAACCGCCAGTCACGTGCTCTGCGGCGGAGAACTGCCACTCTAATCTCCCCCCACAACTTGTACGCTCAAAAGTTATTTTCTTGATTTGAGCTTCATCAAAGAAGACGTTGTCAGTTAGACTCAAACTGTTTAACTCAACTTCCTGTATGTTATAAGGGTTTTCTCTATGCATCATGTCTTATTTGTAGCATGATGTTGAACATTTTCAAGTTCAAAATGACAGCTGGAATGTTACACTCCACTGCTGTGCAATCTGATGAATCAGCTGTAAATCTAGTTGTCAGGCCATAAGTCATTCTACAGTAGTGGTTTTGTAGTCTGGACTCACACAAGCATGGAGACCCATTAAAACTGTTGGTAAGTTTGCAACACAACCACCTGAGAGTCGCACTCTTAATGCTGTCTTGATATTGCGGCACCACCATTCCACTTTGCTGTTTGACGCTATATGTTAACAAGTGGTCTTGATGCGGTGAATACCTAGATCATCATGAGGCGAGTGAACAATTTGCCACTCAGATTATCGTCTTGTCTTGGTGGTGACGATTTCTGGAACTCCAAAACATTTGATCCATGATAATACAGAGTGCTAGCAGCACTTTCTGCAGAGATGTCCTCCAGTGGAACTGTGTCTGACCAAGTGTAGACCTGTCGATCATTGTTAAGAGACAGGTGAAGCTTTGAAAGCAAGTATTCGTCCCACTAGATGAATATTATTATGCAAGCAGCAACAGACCACTTCTCTGAAATTCTGACACGCTCTGGTTGCATATTTTGTGATGATGATTTATGGCCGAGTGCGCTAAACAGCAAGGTCATAAGCGCCCGTATATTTTGAAATTTGTGCTTGTTGACTGCGATCTTACGTTTTTTCCCACAGGTTTACATCTTGTTGCAATGAAGGCCAAATGAGATGTTATCCACTCTACCTTTAATTGCAGAGTGAGCTACGTCATGTAGTGCATGGAAGACTTATTATCAGTAGGTTGAACATATGGCCTGAGTTTACCTGTGAAATGATCACAAAGTGGCTGTGATCCATCATATAACAATATTGTTATAAATGCTAGGGAACAGGAATCTGAATTATTCACTTTGGCCATTTCTTAATCACTGCTTTGTGCCTCTGATGGTGACACTGATGGTGACTGGCAATATGACGTTTGCAATTCTGGAATGTATATCAGCAGGAACACCCTCTCCTTCAGGAAGGTATAGAACATTTGTGGTGAATTAACTAAGAAATCCAGGTTGTGTAGTCGCCTGTTAATTGCTTTTTCTGTACTTTTGGCTTGTAAATGTTGCATATTCTATGCCTTCCAGAAGATAACAGAAGTATTTCACTACTGAACACGCTGTCAACAATGCACAATACTTGGTTCGGTAGTTACAATGTGTGTCAATGAAAGACCTGGAGAAAAATGCAATTGGTTTGGTGTTCCTTATTGCAGTTGTTATAAGGAAGCACCTATGGCATAGTCGGAAGCACCAACCATCATAACTAAGGGAAGACAATTGACCCAAGAGCAACCTGAGCTGCGATTG
The DNA here is from genome assembly GCF_023864275.1 of Schistocerca cancellata. Classification (NCBI taxonomy): domain Eukaryota; kingdom Metazoa; phylum Arthropoda; class Insecta; order Orthoptera; family Acrididae; genus Schistocerca; species Schistocerca cancellata. The sequence continues at coordinate 632,603,896 of NC_064626.1, read as the reverse complement.
CTGGATCTTATTTTAACTTTTTGAAGGATTTGTGTGCTTTGTTGGGTGGTGTAACAGGGCAATTATCCTTCCTCTTGGTGTTTTTGCAAAAGTTAAACAAAGGTTGATAGATTTCTGCAGTATGTGGTTACATTTGTATGTAGTTCTGCTAATGTTCTAGGGTGAGGGAAGCCCTTGATTATGTTCACTTTTTCTCCGAATAGTAGAAATCCCTCAACCTGACTCACAATAACCCAAGAATAATATCCGTTTCTCTACAAAAATACATATTCCCACATTACTGGTGGAGTGATGTTTATCCATCCATTCAAGAAGCTGTTTGAAATGCATGATATAGTCTTCATCTGACGCTGAAACAACGAGAATATCATCTAAATATCAATACACAGAAGACAAATCATTCACAGTGCTGTGAATCAATCGTTGGCACATTTGTGCTCCATTGTGTAGAGCAAATGCCATGTTCAAACATGCGAAAAGTCCAGATGCTTAGATGACAGTTGTTTTAGACAGATCTTCTGGCTTAGCAGGAATGTGGTGATACGCTCAGGCAAGGTCAATTTTAGAGAGTATCTATATGCTGGAGTGTTAGCAATTGACATCTTGTAAATGAAGAATTGGGCAGCCACCTGGCATTGTGGCATCATCTGAAGCTCTATAATCTCTACAGGGACGCGAAGTTCCGTATTTATTTGGAACGAGCTAGAGAGGACTACACCAGCAGCTTTTAGAAGGACGACATAGCCCACGGCTGATCATCTCCTGGAATTCAAGTTTTAACTTAATTTTACCGCTGACAAGCGTCTGGCACGTGCATGCACTGGAGATCCTGTTGTTTTAATTGTGTGCTGCACATTAACTTCAGAAAGATCGTAATTAGGCTTCTCCGTGAGAATTATGGGATATCTCTTTAGCAGATTTCTGTATTTGTGCTGTGGGTAAATCAATAGCTCTAAACTGAAAGTAGGTATATGTGCAGAGCCTGTACAGGCGATTAAATTTTTTCGCTCGAGTAACTTTTGAGATTTAACATCAAGAACAGACCATAATTTCTCAAAACATTTACATCTACATATATACTCCACTAGCCACCAAGAGGTGTGTGGCGGAGGGCACATTCGCGCCAAAGTCACATTTCGCCCACTCTGTTCCACTCGCGGGGGAAAAACGACTGCCTGAACGCCTCAGTACGAGCTCTAATTTCCCTTATCTTTGTGTGGTGATCATTGCGTGATTTGAAGGTTGGTGGTAATGATATATGCTCTACATCCTCGGCGAAGATCGGATTTCGGAATTTAGTGAGCAGCCCCATTCGGTTAGCGCATCATCTATCTGCAAGTATGTCCCACTTCAAACTTTCAGTGAGATTTGTAACGCTTTCGCGATGGCTAAATCTACCAGTCACGAATCTTGCCGCTCTTCTTTGGACCTTCTCAATCTCTTGAATCAGATCCATCTGGTAAGGGTCCCATACAGACGAACAATACTCTACGACTGGACGAACTAACGTATTGTAAGCAATTTCCTTTGTTGAAGGACTGCATCGCTTCAGGATTCTACCAATAAACCGCAGTCTAGAGTTCGCCTTGCCAGTTACTGGTGTAATCTGACCATTCCATTTGAGAACATTTCGAATAGTCACACCCTGATACTTGACGTATGTTACTGCTTCCAAAGACTGGGCATTTATTTTGTACTCGTACATCAATGGGGATTTTCACCTTGTTATACGCTGTAAGTTACACTTACTAATATTGAGAGATAACTACCAGTCATTACACCAAGCATTTATTTTCTGTAAATCCTCATTGATTTGTTCTCAACTTTCGTGTGATACTACTTTACTGTCGACTACAGCATCATCGGTAAACAGTCTAATGCCATTGTCAAAATCATCAACCAGATCGTTTATGTAAATCGTAAAAAGCAGCAGACCTATTACTCTGCCCTGGGGCACATCGGCACTGATAATAAGGCGACAGAATAAATGGTCGTGGAAATCTTCTCTGGAGACCTATATCGAGGTTCAGTAGTCATTCACAACATGTGTATTTTACAGAACCGTCTGCGGAGTAGAGTTGCTGTTTCAAAATATTTTTGTGATCTAATACTGTTGCTGGCGATACGGAAATGTCTGCCCTGCAGACGGCAGAAAAAGAAGATGAATGTTGCTATCCATTACAATCAGGTAGCGAGATGATTCAGACTCTTCATTCTTTGCCGCCCCAAATGAGTAGTAGCCTTTACTAGTTTTCTGTCTGAGCATTAGTATACGTTTGAGGAACAAATGAACACGGTGGTGTGCATTTTTTCTCATTCTGTTTGAATTTATACAACCACATGGAAGGTTCCTGTGCATGCCACGATGATTTCGATCTGCTTCTCGACTGTGTCCCAGTTCGTAGCTTCGAAATCTGGGTCATTAGCGCCAAAAGTCGTCTTTGCAGAAGTTGTCCTGAGGTGGAGCCGAGATATTTTCCGTACTTCATACGAAATGACTGGGCGTTGTAATCTCTACCAGTTTGTCAGCCATAGAACCCAATGCATTGAGATTTACATCTTGACTAGCTGCTGGTATAGAATGTGCATTGGTTGGCATTCGTTGAAGAATTGTACCTCTTAAGAAATCATTAGTTGCTTACATTCTGGTAGGAGAACGCCCCTTTCAGAGCAACGTAAACGGCTTTTTGTCTCCTAATACTACCAGTCAGTAATTTTCTGACTTTGTGTGATAGATTCAGCAAATTCTGTATTAAGACCTGTTTTTAAGCCTGTATATGGGGAAGATTTCGACATGAAATCTATCAAGTGATGTCAAAAATTAATGAGACTTTGTCACATCATTACTAATATTTGCAGTAATAAATGGGAACTCCACAGGAAAAACCGTATCTTTACACTTTTTCTCCAGAAAGTGGTATTTCACTGCCACATGGAATATTTCGGTATTGGTGTCATCAACGGCGGGTCTGCCATTAAAAAAACGTATATAAATTGCCACAGTAAAATTGAAATAATAATTGGAGTGATTCTTATGTACTCATGATCACACTGGAGTCGCCAGTTGTGTTTTGTAGCAAAAATAATTGTTTATTTAACATCACACAAAGGAAACTACCATGAGGAAACTACCATGACTGAACACACATATTTTTAAATACCAGTGGCAGTGGAAACGGTAAACAAATTGCAGTTGAAACAATAAACAAAAAAATCAGTTATTCCAATTTGTAACGATAATTTTTATGAAGTTTACATGTCTTTGTGTACTTTACAGCCACACCTTCAAGAGATTGGCTGGCAGCACACTGCCACACAATTAGTTTTACGTAACTCTTATAAAGATATATACTCAGAAATACTATATTAACTCTTTATTGTGCTAGGTTGCGATATTTTTCAACACATTAAAGCGCCTCCCTGCTAGCATGAGAACTAAATTAGACTTTTTTTGTACTTTCTTTTGAAAAGTATCTCTTCCTGTAATATACTATTATGGTAACAATATTAGATCTTAGCAGAACGTTCCAGTGAAAAACACCTTTTCCAAAATCATATTATTTCAACTCAGTGTGGAAGACAACAAGTTCATACATTATCCTCCTGTGACAGGGCAAATAAGTGTGTATTGAAGTCTCAGTCTCAGTATAAAATGTTAACAAAGAGGGTAATAATGAAGTCACATGACAATTCTAGTTTGCGTTTGGGGACGCACACAGTAAATTATGCTCACTCCACAGATGTAGAACTGTTTTCCACAACGCCTCTGTCGAAATATGTTTTCATGGACAGAATACAGTGATCTCTACACATGAAGCACTATTTCCACAGGAAACAAAAACTTCCTTTTGCATCCTCCCACCACCACACTGGCAGGCAACTGGCATGTGGGATAGGAATCTCATTCTGGTCTTCAGCAATTCCTTACAAACTCTCTTTTGTATCAAACTTCATTCAGAGTGTCACAATGTATTCAAATGCACTGTAACAAAGAGTGCAGACTTCTTGAGGTTCATATTATTTCATAACAGCCAATATTGTAAAAGTATAATTTTGGTATAATGTTGATAATATTTTGCTTCAGCTATTGAGTGTAAATATCAAGATGATTGGAAACAGAAAATTTATTTGTGCCTTCAGAGATTTATAGCTATTCTTGGTCGAATAAAATTCCCATGTAAATACAGTAAATAGCAATTTACATTTGCTGTCATGTCACATCATGTGAAAACATTACTCAGTGCATTTCAAACAGTGGTGTTAACACAGTCTGTCAATGTCATGTTGCGTCATGCCACGTCGCGTCACCATCATTGTTTCTGGGGATGAAAGTATTGACAGTAATGGTGCCAGGGAACCTTCCATCGTCTTCTAACATCGAAAGTTAACCTATTTTCCTAGCACTCACCACCTGTTATAGGTTATCTCGCACTTTTATATCTCATTAATCTTTATTTTATTAGTTTTCTTTGTTTTTGTGACAAATTGCCGATGTTCCACGACAACATAGTTTTTCCATTGAGTGTTCTCCAATAAGCAAGGCCAGATATCTGAAAGTTAAAAATTATTTAGATTTTACAATAAGAAGAAAAGGAGACCACACGTACCGTAGCAAATACAGGGACACAGCACTAGAAAAGTTATCTTTCAAAATCTTCACAAAAGTAATAATGTAAAGAATAAAGCAAAAAACATCTCCTCGAAAACCAAATGGGATTCAGGAAAGGAAGATAATTTCTATCTGCAGTAGAAATCCTGCTAAAAAGCATTTGGGTAGGCCATGGATGGAGAGAAAAGTTCTACTTAGTATTTATAGACTTCACATAAGCCTTTGACTTTATAAACAGAAAGGTAATGACGAAGAAAACCGGAGGAAACACTAAACATAAACAACATTTGGGCAAAAATCTTTAGTGGACTACTGCAATGGATTGAAATAAGGATCTCAGATAAACTCTCCCTGTAAGAGCCTATAATCGAAACAAATGGAGTAGTTAATTTAGACCCACTGAGTTCTCTGTTATTTATCCTTGTAGTGGAAGAAATTGTAAGAATACTCCATAGGCATAGTATAATCTCATACACATATGTAGGTGATATTGTAATAGGCTCAAAGGACATTTGCAAAGCGGCAAGAAACAATAAACAGTATGGAAGATTGGTGCTTACAACGCGGCTTCTAAATAAATGTGGCAAAAACAGAATTGATGATGCTCAGAAATGGAGGAAGAGCTGCTGCATTGGCTGAGATCTTCATACAGGGGAGAAAACTGAAAACTGTATCAGACTTCAAGTACGTAGGAGTCATGGTACAAATAAGTGCAAAATTTTTCAAAAAAATTGTAGCAGAGAAAGCAATGCAAGCAATAATGACGCTCATGAAATAGAATACCTTAGGTCCCTCAGCCTCGAGACAGCAAAGGCACTATTTAGAACCAAAATGTCGCCAGTACTTTATGTATGACATAGAAATCTTCGGACCAATCTCATAGAGAAAAATCTAACGACACTAGAAAGAGTAAAGGCGACCTATATAAAGAAAACGACTGGAGTGTCCAAAACTACATGATCCAGACTCATGTACTTGCTGGCAAGGAAATCCTTCGTTACTGAAGACCTATGGACAAACCTGATGATACCCGACAACAACGATTCGAAGTATCTGCTAAAAATGTTGATGGAAGAAAGGGTTATGTGTCTTCAGAATTTTACAGCACAGGTGACAAACTGACAGGACATGGATAATAGAGAACTTCAAGATGAGACACGTGATCACCAGAATGGAAAAGTATAGGTTCTCACCACCTTATTTGCAACAACATATCATATCATGAACCAAGCGCTATGTGTGAATGTAAACTGTGTCACTGAATATGCAAATGTTACCATACAGAACCCTGTGTCAAAAGGACAAGGTCAATAACAAGCTATGCAAATGACAATAATGTAAAATTTCAAACTTAGTGTATTATTAAAATTGTACATTGCACTTGTATGGCTATTTTTATTAATAACAGAACAGAGCTTGTGACTACATTATGTATGATGAAGCAATTGTCATCAAATAAACTTTTATCAAGTGAAAAAGTCAGCTCCTTTGAAGGAGAAAAATACAGTTGTTAATTACGTTATTTGCTGATGTAGGAAAGAAACCGATGTGAATAAGGCAAACAGACTCAGTATATTCCCTTATAAATCTTGTCTGATGTGTTTGTATGTATATTTTGGGGTTATAAAGTGAATGTCGATGTTTTGAGATGTTATTTTATTCTCGGCAATTTACCTGATAAGACTGATCAAGAATATTCATTGTGACGTTTGCTTTGGCCAGTAATAAACTTTATCGTTTTTACTTCCTCATTTTCGATTCTGTATCACAGATAGTATAGCTAGGTTGACACAGGCAACTAATTTGACACTATAGCTTGTAGCTTTCCATATTGGCACGGTGAGCTATCACACCCACACCCCAAGAATTCTACATAGATTCACAGCTTTCAAAATGGCGTCAGTTGAATTTACAAGGACGGGTATCGGTGTTATAATGGAGGTTATGGTATTGGAGTTGTGGAAAGAGTTAAATACAAGGAAGATGGAACCCACATTCACAAAAAAAAAAACACTCATAGTTGAAAATGCTGTCTGCTATGGCACACTAACCAACACCAGGCATGTAAATATCATTTACAGACATGACACTATTCCAAGTTTTTAGAATCTTATTGCATTCCTTGATGTAGGAATTTTCAAGAAGTAATTTTCAATTAAAGAGCTGCCATGTCAAACTCAAGGGCTATTTCCCAGAAGTAATCAACAATTTATACGGTGCTTGCTCTCACAAATCACGAAATTTATATGACTCGTTCTTTTGGTTACAGACCAGTAATAAGTTAGTTTATTTATTTATTTCTTCCTCCAAAAATCTTTCTAGATTGCGGGATACATCATTGGTTTGCAAATATTGTATGTGCGCATGCGCCCCCCCTCCACACACACACACACACACACACACACACACACACACACACGGCACACACACACACACACACACACACACACACACACACACACACACACACACTTACACACAGACTCCACTGCAGCAAATTAAATATAGGTTGATCCTACAATGTAAGCTTTCACGGCCGGTATTGTCTTCACTTAAAACTTCCGGGCTGATAGGCCGTGGTCGAAGTATAAAACTCTCCTCTGACGTTTCGTCTCCGACTGCGGGAGACATCCTCGGAGATAAAGCGGCGAACTGCGAAGAGAACTCGACGAAGCGCTGATTATATAGGCAGTACAGAGGGCGCCACAGTCGATCACGTGGCGTCGGCTATGAGATTGTCTCTGGTAATGCCAACATTCTCGATTGAAAGTAATCGATCGTCACGCTTGCGGTGCAACGCTGACATCCAAATTTTATCCAGTTTAACACCTTCGTCTTTCCTGTTAAAATTATTACGATGTTTATCAATGTCGATAGCCTCTCTATACAAGCGTGCATAATAATGCGAGGTTTTTGATATGACGCTCATCTCGCTGAATTTTATTTCATGATCACCTTCCTGGTAAACATGTTCCGCTACGGCCGATTTATCCGTGTGACCCAGGCGGCAATTCCTCTTATGTTCAACAAGACGGGTGTTCACACTTCTCTTTGTGGTACCGATGTAAACCTGTCCACAACTACATGAAATTTTATATACGCCCGGTGTAGCCAAAGGGTCTCGTGCATCTTTTTCCGACCTTAAAAATTCTTTTATTTTTCTGGTGGGTCTGAAACTAGTTTCGACCCCATACTTGCCTAAAATTTTCCCAATGTGGTCTGTGACCTTACTAATGAACGGAAGAAAAACTTTGCCCTTGGACGACTGTTGTTCGTCGTTACTCCTGATTCTCTGCCTAGAGCGAAGTGCTCGATCTATATCCTTGCTAGAATAGCCATTCTTCACGAACGTTGACCGTAGATGTTCAATCTCATCTTTTAAATAAACAGGTTCACAAAGTTTGTACGCCCTGTCTACCAAAGTTTTCATTACACCTCTTTTTTGTCTAGGGTGGTGGTTTGACTCTTGGTGTAGATAACAATCAGTATATGTGGGCTTTCTATGCACCTTATGGCCCAACGTTCCGTCCCGTCGTTTAATCACAGACACATCCAGGAAGTTCAATTGCCCATTCCTTTCCGTCTCCATAGTGAATTTCATTTTCGGATTAATGCTGTTTAAATGTGTCAGGAAGGTATCCAACTCCTCTGCTCCGTGTGTCCATACTACGAACGTGTCATCGACGTAGCGATACCATCTGGCTGGTCTCTTACTGGCAGTCTGCAACGCCCGTTGTTCAAAAGTCTCCATAAATAAGTTAGCCACAGCAGGACTGAGAGGACTGCCCATGGCCACCCCGTCAATCTGTTCATAAAAGTCATTATTGTATTGAAAGTAGGTTGTGGTGAGGCAGTGTCGGAATAATGCCACAATATCGGTAGGAAAAATGGGGTGGAAACTATTTTCAGACCCACCAGAAAAATAAAAGAATTTTTAAGGTCGGAAAAAGATGCACGAGGCCCTTTGGCTACACCGGGGGTATATAAAATTCCTTGTAGTTGTGGACAGGTTTACATCGGTACCACAAAGAGAAGTGTGAACACCCGTCTTGTTGAACATAAGAGGAATTGCCGCCTGGGTCACACAGATAAATCGGCCGTAGCGGAACATGTTTACCAGGAAGGTGATCATGAAATAAAATTCAGCGAGATGAGCGTCATATCAAAAACCTCGCATTATTATGCACGCTTGTATAGAGAGGCTATCGACATTGATAAACATCGTAATAATTTTAACAGGAAAGACGAAGGTGTTAAACTGGATAAAATTTGGATGTCAGCGTTGCACCGCAAGCGTGACGATCGATTACTTTCAATCGAGAATGTTGACATTACCAGAGACAATCTCATAGCCGACGCCACGTGATCGACTGTGGCGCCCTCTGTAATGCCTATATAATCAGCGCTTCGTCGAGTTCTCTTCGCAGTTCGCCGCTTTACCTCCGAGGATGTCTCCCACAGTCGGAGACGAAACGTCAGAGGAGAGTTTTATACTTCGACCACGGCCTATCAGCCCGGAAGTTTTAAGTAAATATAGGTTGTTGTTCATGTAGTTTCAGAAGCTGCGAAGGTGCACCTGTCGACCTCTGCCTTCACTTTCGTCAGTGATAAAATGAAAACTCACTGCAATCGAATGGAGCACAACAGTAATTACTCCAAAATGATATCTGGAACAGGATGCTCGTTTTTCGAAATACAGCCACCATGGAATAGTGGTTTAAGGGAAGTGGCGCAACAAAGTGCAAGCAATCTGGACTTTTTGTGGCATGACAGAAGTTGCATCTCTTAAATAGCGCCAATAAAACTGGGTGTTGTATACACATGCAACTGTATGATCATAGCTGGAGGCACAAAAGACGGCAGTAGAGTATACACTCGTTCTGCACACCTATGTCATGTGTTATCTGACAGCCAGTGAGCGTTCAACAGTGTTCTGAGCGCTGTGCTATGAATGTCATACCTAATGGGAGCATTATACATGATCATAGCGAGTTATGCAATAAATTTTTATTGCATTTAAGTAGTCTCAGCTGATGATAGTGATAAGCAACAAATTCTACTCGAGCAAGTGAGAGACATAATTCGCAGGATAAACACTTACATCAAGTATAAAGAACGAGTGTATCGCAACTGTCAGTTAGATCCAGCAACAATGCAACCCCCGACCGATTCTCGACGTGGGCGAACCGTCATCGTTCATGGATCGGACTACAGCTGTGGCGACGTTTTCGTTGTGTGAGTGAACCCAGCTTATCTCAGTACCTCATCTTTAACGTTAGGACTGGGCCAAGCAAACTGATGTGACATCCAGCATCAATACCTCCGGAGGTTCATGTGATGTTCCATTCGCATCTAGTGCGAATTGGCTTTATACTCTTACTTGGACAATAAATGAATGATGGCTGTTCTGCACACTAATAGTTAAATAGAGATATATAGAGTCATTTATTCATCTGTAGAACAATATAAATTGTAGGGATGCCATAGATTGGTGGATTGCGTTTTTAGTAAATAAACATGACTGATTCTTACAATTTTTACAGTTATTAGAATTACTCTCACAATATTTCTAATTATATTACATAGTTTTGCTTAATGTATGGGCTATCCATGAATATTAAGTGCCTGTCTATAATTATTATAAATATTCATTCACATTGTAACAGGTTTTCCTCAGAAACTATGTATTTAGCTTTTGGCTAAAAGTATTAAGTTCATTTACACTTTTAGTTTCCTGTGGCAGCCTGTGAAAATTCATGAATGTTTGACATTGAGAAGACACTTTTGTACACTTTTAATTTAAGAGGGTTTTTTGACATAAATATTTCGTTTAAACATTTGACACAGACGATTTGATAGACCTAGATACGGGGTGATTTTTCCCACTGTGTACACACTCTAGGATTGATCGATGAGACGATATGGGACAAAAAGGTCGAAGAACTAATGTCCAGAAGTGCACAGTTTCCATCTTCGAGACCATTTATTCAGTCATGCTTTGTTACAGAGACTGCAATCAAATACGTGTGTACCATGCACCTGCAGTTACAGTATGCATGGCTTCCTACTAGAGGGTGATATTGTTCCTCATATGTCATGCCCTAGCGCCTTCTCCTGCCATAGTAATTGGTAATGTTGTGTCCCATTCACTTCTCTTGCTGACTCACCTTGTAGTGGATGTGATACAGTGTAACAGTAACAATGGTTCCATATTCCAATGGAGATCTTACCAAAATGGCGTTTACTTATGGAAAGGAAAATGTCAATGGGTGGTGGGCAGCAAAATTGTATCAGGAGATCTCTCCCAGTCGGCAACAATCACAGCATCCAATGTTTGCAACAGTGTTTCGCCGTTTGTTTGAAACATGGTCATTTCAGGAAGCAGGAAATCAGTAGTAATGTATCCGAAATGCTTGGACACCAGACTTGGAGGAAAATGTGATTAACACTGTGGAAGGCGACCATCGTGTCAGTACCAGGCAGTTAGCCCGCCACTTCAGGGTAAGCCTTATTACCATGTAGAACATTATCCCTGGCAATTATTACTACCCTTATCACTTACAACACGTGCAGGGCTTAATAGCGACAGACTTTCCACATCAGGAGCAGTTTTGTCAATGGTTTCTTCACCACGGAACCAAAATTCTGAGATTTGTGTCATCAATCCTATTCACAGATGAGACTACATTTTGTGCGGAGTTGTATCTTCAGCTTTTATAACAACCCGCATAATATGGTGCAACTGGAAGTGCGGGCCCGGATAAATGGCGACCATATTTTGGGACCAGCCTTCTGTCCACGTCGCATGTCACGCCACGTTTCTTGTGGGTGACTTCGCCTCCTTTGCTGGAAGAAGTGCCATTAATGATCCAAAGGGTTATGTAGCTGCTACATGATGGTACTCCAGCCCATTTTACTGTTAACATTGGCATGCATCTCATTCATGTCTTCCGTGGTTGATGGATCGTACAAAGGACCTGCTCATTCACTGGATCTCTGTGATTTCTGGTTATGGGGCAATCTCAAAAGTCTCGTGTTTGCAGAGACCATTTTAGATCTGGAGACACTGGAGCAGCATATTCATTCTGCCTTTGACACTGTTAGGATGCAACTTGGCTGATGTGAATGTGTGAGGCAGAACATGCTACTGAGCATACATGTGTGTGTTGAGGCACAAGGAAACAATTTTCAGCACATATTGTAACTGTGGCTGCATGGTACATTGTGCACTACACCACAGCCTCTGTAACAATTTATGACTGAAAAAATGGTCTCTAGCATGTAAACTATGCATTTCCAGACATAAGTTCATTAGACTTCTTTTGTTCTGTATCCTCTCATCGATCACTCCCTTAAGTTTGTACAGTAGAAAAAATCACCCTGTATAGCATTTTTTCCTATCTATATTTGTTGCTACATGGTCTATCAATGTAGAAGATTTTATGGTTATTCTAGTTGGCGATTTGCAACTGAAGACATGCCATAAGTGTACATTATATTTAAGTAGGCATTACTAACATTATCTGATTTCAATGTATTTATTTTAACATGCAACACTCCATGTTTGTATACAAACTTATATGTACAGCAGCAATTAGCTGTCCACACCTTGATTAACTCTAAAAATGAAAAAAAACTTAAATGTTGATACAAAAGGCTTACTTCCCGATAAAGTGGTACCTTCATGTTATTGCATTATGTTGTGATATGTAAACTGTGTCGACTTTTTTTTGCCTACTCCTTTGTGTTGTAATTACTCGGTGGTGATTATGTGTTCTGGGGTATGTAGTTGTTGTTATAGTTGTTGTTATGTCTGAGCTGATTAATTAATAAAACGTTATTTCAGAAGGCTTTCACGTTTATATTAAAAAGGCTCAAAAAAGTTATGAGCACAGGTACAGGTGTGAAAGTAAGATTTTGTAAGTATTAACATCGAAGTTGCATGCAGTAATTCAGGGCTGGTTCGGAAGTTTCGCCTGTGACAATCATTCTGTTTTTGCTGACTGATCATTTGTGTGTGCAGGCTGCTGTTATCGTTTTCTCACATAGAGTGAAAAATGAGTTGTACAGCCCCAAATGGACTTCCAATGGTGAAACGATGATTGGGAACGAAAATTATTCGACCTTGAAATTTGCCATGAAGGCAAACTGTGGAATGTTGTTGAAAACCCTCCTTTGGATCCAGCGAGATGGGATGATTCTTGGGAGAAGAGAGACAAAAAGGCACTCTCCTGGATTATAATTTTTTGGGCAAGATGAATTATTCCCATATAAGGGACACGAATATGGCACCAGAAGTCTGGATGGTCTTGGAAAAAGCATTTGAAGACTCAGGACTCTGATGTAAGTGGGCTTACTGAGATCATTAATCACAACCAAATTAGATAAATGCAAGTCTGTGGACTGCTACTGTGATCGAATAATAACGATCGCATTTAGGTTAAATTAAAAGAAATTCTTGGTGGGTGAAGAGTCGATAGGAACTTTGCTCTTGGCTGGATTACCTGATCATTACCCTGGCACTTGAAAACAGTGGCATGTGTATCACGGGAGATTCTATTAAAGCGAAACTGCTACAACCTGAAGACGTGAGTGGAAATGAAGAACCCGCTCTACATACGAATAAGCAGAGGCTTAGGAAACGTATTATTAAATGCTACAAGTGAAAGGAACTGAATCATATTGCTAAGTATTGTTCTAGCAAGGACGGAAAAGGAGGAAGCTCTTCAAGAATAACGATGATGGATATGTAATAAGGGTCACAGCAAAAGAAAGCTTTTCTTGCAGCAGATGTTAAACAGTCTCACGAAAAGGATATGAGCCTCGACCCACATCACTAACGATGGAAGGAAACTTCATAATTCCAAGTCACGTAATAGTTCAGTGACCAGAGGGGAGTTGATCACTAAGTAGCAGAGACTACTGGAAGTGTTGTTGATCTAACCTTCTATACCAGCGATAAAACAGTAGAAGTAGAAGCATCTGACGTCATTCATATCCCAAACTCAGCTGTAAATTTGCTCTCGGTTACTAAAATTGTGAGCAAAGGGCATAAAGTGACTTAACAAAAAGATGGATTCATCTACAATGCAGAAGGTGAACTAACTGCCAAAGCATTGCCTAAGAGTGGCATCTACTGTCTGAGTACAAGTGAAATGAAACAGTGCTATTGTACAAAAGATAGTGGATTCTTATGGCATTGCAGGCTAGGACATATGAATCGAAAAAGTATGTTGAAATTATCAAAGTTTAGACGGGACTAAATGAAAATATTGTATTTAAGGATACCTGTGAGTTGTGCATCATGAGAAAACAGTCATGTACTCCATTAAAACCCAGCAAAAAAATTCTAAACACATGTTAGTCTTAGTACATTTTGATTTGTGAAGGCAAATGGAGACATCTGTTGGTGGAAATCGTTATTTACTCACATTCATTGATGATTATTCAAGGTTCAGGTTTATTTATTACTTGAAAAATCTGAGGTAACACAGATATATAAAAACTTCAGAGCTATACTGGATATCAGATAGGTAGAAATATTAGGAAGTTGTGGTCTGATAGTGGGAAGCAGTGTGTCAATGATGAACTAAAAAGATTTCTGACTTCTGAAGATATCATCCTCCAGCTTACAGTATGTTACAGTCCACGGCAAAATGGTGTTGCTGAGACAGCTAATAGAGCATTGGTTGAAAAAGCTCGTGCCATAATGCTCGATGCTAACATACCAAAGGAGTATTGAGCTGAATCTGTGGGTACAGCTGCATATATATAAACTTGTTCACCATCCACCATACTTGGAGATAAAAAGCCATATGAACTTTGGCTTTGAAGAAAGCATTGTTCATCACATTTGAGAATTTTTGGCTGTACAATGGTTCACATTCCAAAACCTCAGCACAAGAAGTGGTATTGGTCACAGAAGTTGATATTTGTAGTCTACTGTCAGGCAACCAGAAGCTATCGATCCATTAATAGGGAGCCTGGCCAGATAATTGTCAGCAGGGATGTAAAATTCTTGGATGATGAGAATTTTCCAAGTTCAAAGCCAGAGGGACCTAAGATCACTAAGGAGTGGGACAAGAAGCAGTTCTTGAGGACATCAGTACTTCAAAAACTGAACAAGAAGTTAAACCAGAAGACAATGATATTGAACTCTTTTATGGCTTCAGTAGAAATTGAAGCTCAAGACGAGAGTCTTGAGAATCAAAACATACACTATGTGATCAAAACTATCCAGACTCCTAGCTGAAAATGAGTTACAAGTTCGTCGCGCCTTAATCGATAATGCCGGAATTTAGTATGGTGTTACCCAACCTTAGCCTTGATGACAGCTTCCACTCTCGCAGGCACACGTTCAATCATGTGCTGGAAGGCTTCTTGGGGAATGGCAGCCCAAACTTCACAGAGTGATGCACTGAGGAGAGATATCGATGTCGATCGGTGAGGCCTGGCATGAAGTCGGCGTTGTAAACTCCCAAAGGTGTTCTATAAGATTCAGGCCAGGAATATGTGCAGGTCAGCCCATTACACGGATGTTATTGTCGTGTAACCAATCCGCACAGCCCGTGCATTATGAAAAGGTGCTCGATCGTGTTGAAAGATGCAGTCACCATCCCCGAATTGCTCTTCAACATTGGGAAGCAAGAAGGTGCTTAAAACATCAATGTAGGCCCGTGCTGTGATAGTGCTACGCAAAACAACAAGGGGTACAAACCCTCTCCATGAAAAACACGACCACACCATAACACCACCGCCTCCGAATTTTACTGTTGGCACTACACACGCTCTCAGATAATTTTCACCGGGCATTCGTCATACCCACACCCTGCCATCGGATCGCCACATTGTGTACCATGGTTCGTCACTCCACACAACATTTTTCCAATGTTCAGTCATCCAATGTTTACGCTCCTTACACCAAGCGAAGCGTCGTTTGTCATTTACCAGCGTGATGTATTGCATATGAGCAGCCGCTCAAACATGAAATCCATGTTTTCTCACCTCCTGCCCAACTGTCATAGTACTTGCAGTGGATCCTGATGCAGTTTGGAATTCCTGTGTGATGGTCTGGATAGATGTCTGCCTATTACACATTACGACCCTCTTCAACTATCGGCGGTCTTTGTAAGTCAACAGACGAGGCCGACCTGTACGCTTTTGTGCTGTACGTGTCCCCTTACGTTTCCACTATGTTATCACATCGAAAACAGTGTATCTAGGGATGCTTAGGAGTGTGGAAATCTCGCGTACAGACGTATGACACAAGTGACACCCAGTCATCTGACCACGTTCGAAGTCAGTGAGTTTTGCAGAGCGCTTCATTCTGCTCTCTCACGATATCTAATGACTACAGCGGTCGCTGATATAGAGTACCTTGCAGTAGGTGGCAGCACAATGCACCTAATATGAAAAACGTATGTTTTTGGGGGTGTCCGGATACTTTTGATCACATAGTGTAGTTCAAGAGGTTACACCTTGAAGATCAAACAGAGAACCAAAACTCAAGACATGGCCTGATCATGTTACTTACTATTTGAAAGGAGTACTTCCAAGTGAAGACATTGATGTAAAAGAAGCCTCTGAAGGGACAAATACGAAGAATGAAAGAAAGTAAAGAAGAAATAATTTGGGTCTCTAGTTCATAATAACACATCTGAAGAAGTGTTATCCAGGAGCTACTGAGGGGACACAAACCACTCAAGACTAAGGGGGCTTTAAAATAAAGTCTGAGGTTAGCAGTACACAAGAAACATTTATGGCAAGCCTGTTCGTACAAGGATGTAGTCAAATTCAAGATATTCATTATGAGGAAACCTTCAAGTCAGTGATCAGACAGGCATCCATTACATTTCTCTTGTATATGGAGATCGATCATATTGAGATCATTACTGCTTAGCTTTAAGGAGACTAAAATGAAGAAATGTATGTCATTCCACCAGAAAATTTTGCAAATTCTGGGTAAGTATGGAGGCTGAAGAAACTGTTTATGGACTCAAACAGGCTGATAGGAGTTGGAATCAAAAAAATGATGAGGAGTTAAGAAAACTGAAGTTGAACAGATCAGACACTGATCCATCTATATATTTTCATAGAATGCAGCCAAACTACTCATCATAGCTTTATATATCAATGACACACTATTACTCTCAAATGACAGAAGTGTTTTGGATCAGTTCAAAAGTTTTTTGAAGAGATTTTTTGAGATAAAGGATCTAGAACAGATAAGCCAATGCGCAGGCATGGAAAGTACATGCAGTCGTGAAGTAGGAAAAATCTGGATCTCTCACAAATCTTGTGCAAAAGAAGTTCTGGAGGAATTTGGAAAGCGTGGAGCCAAGCCAGTGTCAACATCACTTGAACTTGGTGTGCACTTCAAAGCAGTCGAATCAGGTGATATTAATGTACCTTATTGAGAGACAATAGGAAGTCTTCTATATCTATCCCAAGTCTGAAGACCTATGTGTTTTGCTGTAAATTTCTTATAATCATTATTTTATAAAGATCTACTAGTTGTCAGTAAAAAGATTGTTTAGATATTTTAAGGGAACCATGGACTACAAGCTAGAAGTTTCTGGAGATGTTAACATAGAAATAATGGCCTTCAGTGATGCAGACCAGGGAAATCAAATAAATGAGAGGCACTCTGTAACTGGTTCACGCATACAAATGCAACACTCTTTTGTTTCATTGTCTGGTATAAAACAAAAAAACCATTGCACTTTCTGCTTGTGAAGCTGAATATACGGCCTTGGCATCAACTGTTCAAGATTTATTGTGGTTAAGGCACTTTATGTCTGAGGTAGATCTAAGAGAGTTTTAAAGTCTTGTAGAGTATATAGTGATAATAAAGGAGCCATTCATTTACACAAGAATCTATTGACAAATTTCGGTCTAATTATTTACTTCAAATAACGTCTTGAAAAGTATCGAGACCTTGTTCTGTGCGTACAAACTGTCACTGAATGCAAAGAAAACAAATTACTTACATTTTGGAAAAATAATTCAGGATGAGGAGGTTATCCTAGAATTGGATGATAGTGAAATAGACAGAGTACAGTTTGCAAAAGTACTGGATCTCTATATAGATGAAACTTTAAAGTGGGAAAACCAAGTTAAATACCTTTCATACAGACTCAACTCAGCCTTGAGAGTTACAGCAAATGTTAGCACTCCTGAGGACACCAGAATGGCCTACTTTGGATATTTTCATTGTGTTGTTACAGATGGGATAACTTTCTCAGTGCTCAAAATCTAATTTAAAAGAAATTTTTAGCCTACAAAAATAGGTTGTTTGAATAACACACAAGCTCACTAAGGACCACTGCTCCAGAAATTAGGAATTCTCACTTTGTCTTCACTATACATATTCAGGTGTACTTGTAACCAAGTCAAACCTAAGCAATCTCCACACAAATGCCGACTGTCACAATAATAACCCAAAGAACAAGAAAGGTCTGCATGTAGAACATACTAAAAGAACATGAACTCAGAAACATGTAAGATATGTTGGGGTTAAACTTCATAATGCTCTGCCACAACACATTAAAGATTTAAGAGATATTATAAATTTTAGATTAGGACTTAAAAATACTCACTTGAAAAATGTTACTATTCAGTAAATGAATTTTATGAAAATCAAGGCAAAGAAATGGAAAATTAATCATGACAATAAATGCAGTGACCTTGTTTGTTAAAAGTTCTGAGATGCCTTTATTTTGTTTATGTATTATGTATTGCTTTAAAACTTCAATACGTTAGTCTCTACATTTATTATTAATTATGATTAAAACTTACAATATCTTCAAATAGAATGTAAAATTTGCAATTTTATGTAATCTCATTCCTGTAATAGACCAGGGAATTAATCATCTCAAAGGAGGAACTGTGAGAAGTTTTATATTTTGTATTTGTTATGTTGCACTTTATAGGACTTTAGCCTATTATATAGAGTTTGTTTTGTATGAATTCTATCTTTAGTAGTGATGAATTTAACTTGATTTTCGTTTGACAAAATGTAAATTTGCTGTTTTATTTTTGTGTGTGATTCAGTTTTGTACTGCATTGTTAACCTATTTCTGTTTATGACAAGTCCAATATTGCTCGTTCAATGTAATACATGCTAAATAAACAAATAAAAGCATATAAATACAAAGTATCACTTTATAAAAAGGCATGTTAAGTCAGGTGTTATTAATGCAGAACATCTGCCTTCTGAAGAAATGTTATCCAATGATTTCACAAAACCACTAAGCAATGCCAGACATGAAACATATGCAAGCAACTGCGGCCTTTGCGAAATAAATGAAAGAGTGAATGTATATTTAGACTTTATACTGTATGTCTATGTCCATTTAAGGGACATGTTGAGAAACACAAATTGATTTCGACAGTATTTTTTGTTTATTCCTTTGCGTTGTAATTAGTCGGTGGTGATTATGCGTTCTGGGGTATGTAGTTCCTGTTATGCACGTTCTGATTAATTAATAAAACGTTAGTACGCTTTTATATTACAAAATGCTTAACATATTAGCCGCCCGAATTTCAAATAAAAATTAAGAACCTGTGCAGTAAGAATACTACAACGATAATAAAAAGGTCTTCAGTTGCCAGCTATCTCAACTGAGCTGCCCTTTCATCTCGCATGCTTGTATCTGACTTCTCGATAAAGAGTAAATAATATTCCTAAAAAGAAATTCAAAAGTAATTTTACTCACTCATTTACTTTTCAGTCGACACTTTGTCCTGTATTAACAACACTTTCATGTTTGACGCCCCTAAATGTTTTCAACGAGAACTACATTTTTGTATCCAGTGTCTGTGGGGCCACGTTATTTTCGTTAACGCATCTGTGAGCTCTTGAATTAGGTTCTGACAATTACATTTACGCCGTCGGAACGTATTTCAGCATTTTGAGTACTGTGGCAGTGGGAAATCATTTTGCACGGTTTGAAACACAAATGGTGTTTCTGAGAGATGGTGAGAGTGTGTATGTGCAAGTTTTCCTTGCTTGCGGAAGCCCCATATGACAAATTGACAGAATATGTAGTGTTACGAACTTTGGTTACGACTCTTCGCTTTAAAGCTCTGATGTTATGACGACGATGTCAACATCAACAGTGCTGCACGTGGGATTGTTTTGGTGGAAACGTTATGTTTGTGTTAGCGCTTCTGGTGTTTGTACTGCGTGAAATAAGCTTAACTGATTAGAAAAGAATTAGTAGTAAATTTCTGGAAATACTGACAGACTCAACATGGCGACCTTTCTGAGCCTTTCGGAAATTGTGGAGGAGCCACGAATTAATGAAGGTACATTATGATTAATTTATTCAAACGTTACTCCTGCTGGTTACGTCTATGAAACTGCATGTTGACGTAACCGTTCACAGAGAGTGGAGAGAAACCTTACAGTTCTGAACACAAACAGCTTATATATGACCATTTTAATTACGTTCTTGTTCAGAGTACAAACGCATTATCATTTTAACCTCGCATCCTTCACAATTTCATAATTTGAACCGGCCGTATTCAATTCGCAATTCAGTTATCACACCTCAACGTGACCAAGATATCGGGATACACAGCTTTTCATTCTGTGACCAATACTGATAAATTTAGAGCGCTGTGGCGATTCCTCAGGCACACAACTTATCAGTTTATGTGTAGTAATAGACATTTGCGTGATGAACTTCAGATAACATTTATTGGCCTCTGAATAAGCACAAAGAACTGTGAACTTGGCAACGACCTATCAACAATGGAATAACAGATAATATTACTGAGTTATGCCTGGAAAAAATATTAATTTGAGACATTCGGATTGTAACCATCAACACTCCGCCACTATTCAAATATCTCAACTATTTCCATGCATGTGCAAAAGGAATCCTGTAGTAGATTGTCTTTTTCACTTCCAACATCTGTGTCTGCGTAGCAGAGAACCAACTCAGCTCCTCTCCCACAGTCCAAACATCATTTAATCTAGCTTTTAAGTTCCCTCAAATGGCACCTCATTGTTTTGCTTTTGTCTCTAATGAAATAATTTGCTGCTACATTCAGGCCCAGTCTTGTAAAAAGAGCATACACTAAACTATCTGTCAGTTGGCAAAATATTTCAGAATCACGTATCTAATCTTGATCATTATTCTACTCTTGTTTGCTTTCCATTGTGGGTGAGGCATCTTCTACACTAAAATGTAGGCCTATCTGAAACGAAACTCTTTTCCGTTTAGTTTTCTTTACCATTATACTTTGTGGTATCTTGCTAGAGTGGCTACATGTATGCCTTGTGTAGAAATTACATTTAACGTGTTTAACAGCCATGAAAGCATTGTACGTTTTGTTGATTTTTGTTTTAGTTGTTGCATGTCATTGCTGTGGCATGTTTGATATATACCTAACAACGATATGTGATGAAACTATCCAGTACTTGGTTTGTACACTTATAGTGTGAAAATATGTTTTGCAACGTTACTCAGATCCAATCTTTGCTATTCAAAGACTGTGCACCACCCAAGCAGACCTCACAGAGCAACTCGGAGCATCATTTCTTTTAGTATACGCAATATTCATGGCTGCTAGCCCTTCCACACAAAAAAGTTGTAGGCCTTGCAGGGATCCTTACAAACAGGTTCTACTATCCCACACCCTCACCCACAAATAGATTTCCCTTTCCACATGGACACTACAGATTTTTTGTGATATTGTGTATCTATTGAAAACATATTCTGTAGTGTAGACACAGAAAGCAAAAACAGTTGTGTTTTGTTTTTAAAATCCCTCTTAGTGTCTTACAATGTAGTCGTACACTTAATACCATATAATATTTGTTGTATAAAAATTGTGACCAGTTCTCAATGCAGACATCATAAGAGATTAAATCTTCAGTCCAGTCACAAATCTTTATTTGTATTCAATACAGCCATACTTTTGTGAATGTTTGTTGGTGTGATACTGAGTCAGATGGATTTCAGAAATCAAGAAATATTGCATCCACCTCATTTTCTTGCCTTTTAGATGTCCTGTGAGAAAAGCGCAAGTTGGGTTGTGCGTAATCAATATTGTTGGAGTCCATGTTGGTTGGCACCGAGGATGTCATCTGTTTGAGCTCAGAATAGGTTCTATAGTAGAGTCGATGAAAAAAGATCCGAACAGCTGGACTAGGCTTTGCGTGGCTGATTCAAATGTGTATCACAGCCAGTCACATAATATGATTTTGTATACATCTCTGTCGCAATGTCTCAGTGTTGTTGCAACTCTCTAGACAACTGTTGTTTTCACCTGCAGACATTTGTGCTTCACAGTTAAAAGCTGGAAAGAGCACTTACAGCTATCAGGGATCATCTTTCGCCATCACTGCTGTAGGATACTCTTAACAGATGGCCACTGTTGAGACAGGACGGTAGTTTTGTGGATCACTTCTGCTATTTTCCTTGTAAACTAGTGTGACATGCTTTCTTCCAGTCACTGGGCACAGTTTTCTGGTTGTTGAATCTGTAGTATATTATGGTTAAAAGGCAGCTAACTCAGCTGAAAATTTTGAACAGAATCTGACTGGAATTACATCTGGCCCTGGAACCTTGCTTAATCTTAGCCATTTCTCAGTGCCACTAACTATAATAATATCTACATCAGTCATCTTTGCAGTGGTGCAGAGATTAAATGAGGCAAGTACTCTGAATCTTCCTTAGTAAAGGAACATTTGAAAATAGAGTTCAGCAGATCTGCTTTTTCTTTGCTACCCTCTATTTCAGTTCCTGTGTCATTCATGAGTGTCTAGACACCAACTTTGGTGCCCTAACAACTGTTACATATGGCCCGAATTTATTTGGATTTTGTGATTGAGCTTTTGATAAGTCTTTGCTATGGTAGGCAATGAAGACTTCACATGTTTCCCTCTTGACAGCCAAGCACATTTCACTCAACATTCCCTATCTATAGCCATGTGCTTTGTTTACACCTATCACGCAGTAGGCTATGTTCCTTTACAAGTTTCTCCAATCGTGAACTATTGTGCTAGGTAAGTATCTATTAAATGCTTGGGTAGCTATTCTTCCAAAACTGAGCCACATTTCTTCTGCATGCTCCTCCTCAGAAATTGTTTCTAGTTCCGTATTGAGATATGACACTGCTTCACCTGTATCTAGTTTGCTGATGATAGAACTGTTTCTGTTCGTTTTAGCTGCACTTTGTACTTTAGAAATCATAGTTGCTGCAATGGCTCCATGTCCACTGATACCAGCTTCAATATGGGTACCTTCAAAGCTCTCTCAAAAATCAGTGAAACTCTGGTTGTATTTAAATGCTGTCACTGTCACCAAAATTAGTGTTTAGACACACTAACTGAAAGTGAAGGTAGCAAGGGAAAAGCAGATACGTTGAACTCCATTTTCTAATATTAATGTGGCTCATGGTCACTGATACCTGCTTGAATATGGAAATCTTCAGAGATATCATATCAGTTTGTTGCCATCAGGTCTAATATTTTTCCATCATGATTAGTCTTCCAGACCATGTGTTCAAGGTAGTTTTCAGGGAAGGCATTAAGTAACATTTCACAGGATGTCTTGTCAGACCCACCATTTACTAAATTGTGATTTACCCAGTGGATTCCTGGATGATTAATGCTGACAGTATGGCTTGTATTAGCTAAGTCTGTTTTTCTCTAAAGTTTTTGGTTACATCTGGATGTGAGCCTGGTGGTTTATAGACAGATGTGATTCTAAGTTCATGCATGCCCTTGATGCAGAGTCTTGCTCAAACAGTCTCACATCCAGTGGATTTGAAGTGTGTACTTCTAGAGTCCTTTAGACAGGTTCCATACATTGGGAGAATTGCCACTACTTTGAAAACGTCCATTGCTCATTTTGCTGCTGTTTTTAATGTAATATCCTTAAACAAAGAGGATAACAGAAGCGTCCAATTCCATCCCTCTGCTTTGACCAATGACGTCACCAATATGGGGGAAACGACCATTCACAACAACTCCCATACCACTCTTATGACGTCATCAGGTAAACATGACAACAAACACGAAAATAGATTGAAAAAACCAGCAAACAAATATTCCTCCAAAAATATAATGAAACTAACAGGACAAGCGGGGGAAATTGGGGGTTTTTTAGGTGGGGACAAACTAAATATAAACACACACACCATTACACCAAATGACAAAAAACTCTCAAATAAGAAGATCCCACAGCCTTCAATTTCAAAAATTTCACCATCACCACACTTAATCCTAAAACCACTAGAAAATCAAAATTAGAATCGAACACTTCTCTTGACCTGTTGTTATCCTTACTACGTCTCCACATATAGCCGTCTGTTCCGAGACGCAGGAACTAGTAAGCCTCATTTCTTCATGACACACTGAACACTTCACGACTTCAGACAACAGGCCGAATAGCTGAAGAAATTTTATTAGAGACAATGCTCTGCCCCCATCATCGCCAACAACCGAAAACTGTTTGCCTTGTCCGTCATATCCATACCTAGCAAAGACATAAACAAAGCAATTTACTAAAATTCACACACGACGAACAGAAAAAGAACTACAATAATGTCGACATAACAAAACCAAAATCGTTAACACACTGAAAAATATTCCGCTGAAAGCACAGCCACCACTGATACGACACACGTGCAATGCTACCACACAAATGAACCCTATACACCTCATAACATGCTACCCGTAACCACACCACCAGAGAGAACCACCAACCATAACAATATACCACCTGTAAACACGACACATCTGCAAACTAAACCAAAAACATCACCTAACACACAACTCATAAACACACCCCCAGAGAGCACCACCTATCACATCAAAGTGACACCTACAAACACGCCACTCACACAAACTAAACTCCGTGCCGTTGTGACGTCACACACCACAACAGACATATGTTACGGGTCAAAGCCGACGGGTGGAATCGGACGCTTCCGTTGACCCCAAGGTTCTACTGTAATTTTCCCGCTGTTAGCTTTTTGCATACTGACAAAGTCAAGATCTATATCATACAAATATTAGAGCTGTAGAGTTGTTCCAGGATGCTAGAGTTCATGTTTTCCAATACTAGCAGAAATAATAATATTGCTGCATGTAATGTATATTTCTCTTTCTAGAGGTTGAGTACCAGTCTCATTCTCAAGGATGATACGGTTTAAGAATGTGTCACAATTGCATTGGGCTAGGAGGTCAACAGCAAAACTGTAGTATTTCATTCCATTGTTGTGTTAATATTCTGGCCAATCATACATATTTTGGTACTTCAGTAAAAGTGCACTTACAATGTATTATGGCACTTATGTTGCATACTGCCGTTGCTAACATTTCACGTGATAAATGAAGGGAAGTGAACACAGTGAATTGTGAGTTAGATGTGAGTAGGCAGTCGCTTTACTTGTTCAGAGTTTCCCATGCTTCATCAATGATGGTACATGGTATTTAATTTAATTTGCAAAAACTGCAGCTAAAACAGTAAGTCCAGCCTAACCACAACCTTAGAAATTGTGACTGGTGAAAAAAAAAGCTAAATATTTCCAGAATGATTTTTCACACTTCAGTGGAGTGTGTGCTGATATGAAACTTCCTGGCAGATTAAAACTGTTTGCTGGATGAAGACTTGGACTTGGGAACTTTATCCGTTGCAGGCAAGTCCTGTACAGATTGAGCTACCCGAGCATGATACATGACCTGTCTTCACAGCTGGCTGAAATAAAGCTTTGAGGATGGGTCGTGAGTCGTGCTTGGTTGCTGAAATGGTACTTGCCTGCAAAAGGCAGAGGTCCCGAGTTTTAATCTTGGTCCAGCACCCCATTGTGCCTGCCGTAAACTCAGCTTCGATGAAGCATTGCAATCTGCTCAGTGGTAAATCACCAGATTTACTTGCTTGTAAGCTTCAGCAATGCACCCTTGTCAGCTTGTAGCGAGCAATAGATCGTGGGTCTCTAGCAGAACTCTCTGAAATCAACTATGGATCATCTCAACCTCCCATCCGCTAAAAGGTGGGGGGAGGTGGAGAGGGGAGGGGGGGGGGGCAGGAAGCACCATATAAGCCTCCTTGTTAACATGACATTTACTGTCAGGCTTAATCTGTCTCCGATAATGCAGCTGCCTTCCTTTCTACAACTTTTGAAAGGTAATGCATTGATTATGCCATTAACTAGATAACCACCATTTCTTATCATCCGCAACCATCGTTTGCCGAGCAGATCAACCATAACTTAAGGGCAGCCTTAAATATATACCATGCTAAGAGTCAGTCATGTTTTGACAGGTCAGTGAGATGGTTGAGTTTAGCCTTTAATACTGCATTTCTTGAAGCCCATAGAACTACTCCTGCTCAGTTAATGTTGGGCTACCCGGTCAGCTCGAAACTTTCTAATTGGTGGATGTATTGAGTGGTACTTAAGTAAATAAATTAGTGAAATCAAAGTGAACTAGAAATTAGAATATAAATGGAAAACTTGGTTTAGTTTGGAGAGTTACATACTGGCACACAGCGGGCCGAACAGCAGAGACAATGACCGTGAAGTCAGCAAGTTCCACATAAGCGGGCGCTGTCGATTCAGCCGTCAGGGCATCGCCCGACCGGCTCACGTGTTTCTCAGTGGTCGCATGTGAGCAAAGGCCCTCGCCTACATCCCAAGAGCCAATGACCGACGTTAAGAAGATTTTTCGAGAAGCTTTTCAACGTGACAGAAGAGGCAATGGCCGTGAAGTCGTTCACCTCCAGTAAACTGAAGTGAATAA
Source organism: Schistocerca cancellata (assembly GCF_023864275.1). Taxonomy (NCBI): domain Eukaryota; kingdom Metazoa; phylum Arthropoda; class Insecta; order Orthoptera; family Acrididae; genus Schistocerca; species Schistocerca cancellata. The sequence continues at coordinate 632,577,527 of NC_064626.1, read as the reverse complement.
ATACGCGAGACGCAGTGGGCCCGACAGATGAAGACGAGAGGAAGACGAAGGCGAAGACGGAGACGAAGACGGAGACGAGTGACGAAGAAGAAGCGTAGCAGTTGTTTTAAGTTAGTTTCGGTGCTGAAGATCGTCAGGCAAGAAGAGACTACATCATGCACAGACGCACCGAGTCCGCCGCTGTAATAGAATAGCAAGCAGCAGCCCCAGTGCCAGAAGAAGAAGTTAAAAGGTATTTTGAAGTCTGATTTTACATACCCGGGTGACTCGTGAGGACGGGAAGGAGACGGCCTCACTTCAGCAGTCACCTGTGAGCTGGGATAAAGACCTGACAGCCGAAGACTGGCAAGCGGGAGTCCGTGGTTCGAGTCCGGGACACTGGCCTTCCCCCGCCGCGCCGCTCTGCTGGACGACGCACAACACACGCGGCCGCTTAGAGAAGAGAAACACTGGGACGCCACATTCAAGGTATCACCACCCGATGCACGACGTCGCTCGCAATAATTAAACGGGCCACCTCGTGCTGCGCGTCTCCGGTCAGCTGGGCGAGACGGCGACACGAGATACACACCGCTACGCGTAATCAGACGCCGCCGCCGCCGCCGCCGCTGCCGCAGCAGAAGGCTACGCAAACGACACGGCTGCCGCTCTCCAAACCAGAACGTCCAGTAAGATAACAGTTGTACGAAACTTTCAATAAAAGTTATCTTATGTATAAAATGATGTTTCATTCGACCTCATACCCGAGCCAAGAAAGAACCCACCCTGCCCACATGTTGTTAAGTGAGAAAAGTTAATTTATTTAATATTTTCACCCTGACAGAATGCTTTAGAATGCTCATCCTGACAATTGACAGCATCAAAAGAGAAAACCCAGTTACATTGAGTGACAGAAGTGTCACATTTAGTAACACAACTGTTACATTTGGTGTCAGAGAAAAACCCTTGGCTCAATATGAGGTGTGAATGACAGTCACTAAAGATCTACAGTAGTATTGTTTAATGTGTGAAAGGATAGAGGTTTGCATAGCAGTCGTAATATTTTCTTTCTTTAGAAGTGTATATTCTCTAATAATTTTAAGAGTTTGTCGCAAATATTTAAACTTCTTTTTCATTCAGTGTAGTAAGATTGTGTAACTAACAGTTTGTAAAATGATGACACGAAATCGTACAAAGTCAGAGTCAGCACCACAAGCGGTTTCTACTGAGGAAGCTATTCAGAGCTTAGTTAATCAAATAGCACAGTTTAAAAATGATAATAATGCATTATTTAAACATTTGTGTGAGGTTAGGCAAACCCGTTCAGTCCCTCCCACCCTAGATTCCTCAGCAGCAGCCTTGGTAACTCCTTTTTCAGGTTAACCTGGCGAAGACATAACAGCCTTTTTTGATGATTTAGTAGCAGCTGCAAAGTTAGGATCATGGTCAGATGAACAGCTCTTACAAATGACAAAGTTAAGATTGCTAGGAGAGGCTAAAGCACACGTATTATACCATGAAGAATTACGGAATGCTCCAACATTTGAGGAATTGAAGAAAGGATTACTTAAACGTTTTCAAAATCAGAACAGCTGTAGATTTTATAGGGAACAGTTAAACACTATCACTCAGAGGCAAAACGAGTCGTTAGAAAGCTTTGTAGATAGGATTAGAAAAGTTAATATTAACACCTATCAGTTGACAACTAGTGATGAAGCAAATAGAGTTATTTTACAAGAGGCAGAAAATAGAGCTCTGGATAAATTTTTACGTGGGTTACCTCCTGAAACGTCCCGTCGTGTCAGGGCAGAGTTTCCTAAGAATTTAGCAGAAGCTGTATCTGTGGCGACAGCTTTTGAAGAAATTGACATTGCCACCAGATACAAGGAGAAGCGAAATGTATTTTCAGCAGGAGTACGATGTTTTAGGTGCGATCGACAAGGCCATATAGCAAAAAACTGCAGACAACCTCAATGCACTAATTGTCAAAGAATAGGTCACACATTCAAGGAATGCAGGTCTAAGAAAGTTTTTGGAAATAGAAATCAGTTAAACTCAAACGGGAATGTCGGAACCGCCGCCAGGCGTTCCCAATAAAATTTCATGCCATTAAGGCGAATGTGAAGGCGGAATGCTGGTTATCTGCTACCATACGGGATAAAGAGGCAAGGATACTGGTGGATACAGGCGCAAACGTATCAATAGTGAGTAATGAGTGTATTGGAGAAAGGAAATATGACCCTCCAAGGTATAGATTGAGTGGAGTAGGAGGAGGTACAGCGAAGTCATTAGGATGTACATCATTGACTTTCTATATTCACGGTGTACAATTTCAAGAAGATGTAGAAGTGGTAACAAAGATAACTGACGGGTACGACGCGATCCTAGGGTTGGATTTCCTGAATAAACATCACGCTAAAATCGACCTCAGACAGCAAACTGTAGAACTTAGCGGAATAGTATTTCAGCTAGGTGACACCGCTGCAAAGGGCCCTCTGCCGCAAGATTTCCCTAACCGGATGGCGAAATCAACTACACTGCGTGCAACGTCCTTGAAGGTTGATTCGCGGGATCAGATACCATCTGGCTCAGGAAAACTTCTCTGGATGACCGTTGACCCCGAGGTACCTACAGATACAATATGTCTAGTAGAGCCACTAGAGGAAAATGAGGAATTAGATGTATCACATTGTTTTGTACGTAGAAGTGTTGTACGGGTTCAAGACGTTGAGGGAGAAAGAAAAGTACCGGTACATATTGACAATTTCGGAGTGGAGGACAAAGAGTTGCATAAGGGAATATTAGTAGCTACAGTCAGTACTTTTGAAGAAGAAGATTTTATTTGGTCAGATATTAATGATGGTCAGAAACCAGACGCCTATAAAACCGCATTACACCAGAAGATTGAGCATTTGCAAGGAAAGGATAGAGACACGATAGAAGCAGTTTTAGTTGAGTTCCAAGATTTATTTAATGCAGAAGGTCCACTTCCAGCAACAGATATCACACAGCATAGGATCCCAACAGGACATAGCCCCCCAGTTTATAGAAAGCCTTATAGAGTTGCGCATCACTTACAGCCAGTACTGGATGAATTTTTAGAACAGCACCTAAAAGATGGAATCATAGAATATTCTGATTCGCCTTATAATTCAAATATTGTAATTATTCCAAAGAAGTCTCCCGACGGTACGAAACGATATAGATTTTGTTGTGACTACAGACACCTTAACAAACAAACAATCTCAGATGTTTATCCTCTTCCAAACATTACAGATATCATTGACAGTTTAGGTAACAGTAAATACTTTTCAACAATCGATTTACGTAGCGGATATCATCAATTGGAAGTTGCACCTGAAGATAGGCATAAAACAGCATTTTCTACCCCTGGAGGCCACTGGCAATTTAAAAGAATGCCTTTCGGTTTGAAAAATGCACCAGCAACTTTTCAAAGACTACTCGATGGAGTATTGCGAGGACTAAAAACTCAGCAATGTTGTGTATATCTAGACGATATTATTGTATTCTCCAAAGACATTAATGAACATGCTGTGCGTCTGCGTAATGTTTTTCAGAGACTTAGAAAAGCTAAATTAACATTAAATATGGAAAAATGTAGTTTTGCATTGACAGAGGTTACATACCTAGGGCATGTCATTAGTGAAAAAGGAATTAGAACAGATCCTCGATTAATTTCGGCAGTTAAGGACTTCCCAACACCACAACGCGTTAAGGAGGTACAAAGTTTCATTGGTCTCGCATCGTATTACCGAAAATATGTTCAAAATTTTGCTGAAATTGCCCGACCCTTAACCCAATTATTGAAAAAGGGTGCAAAATTTCATTGGTCTGAAGATTGTGAATCAGCATTTCAAACCCTTAAAGATAAGTTAACACACAGTCCAGTATTAGCCTACCCAGATTATAATAAAGAATTTATTTTATCCTGTGACGCAAGTGGTCATTCAGTAGGAGTTGTTTTGAGTCAGAATATTAATGGCGCGGAACACCCCATAGCCTACGCTTCGAGACAACTAACAACAGCAGAAAGAAATTATTCGACAACAGAGAAAGAATTGTTAAGTGTTATTTATGGTATCAAATACTTTAAATGCTACTTGTATGGTAGGAAATTCAAGGTCATTACAGACCACGCAGCTTTAAAATGGTTGCTTGGGTTAAAGGATCCATCTAGTCGTCTCACGCGTTGGGCCCTATGTCTTTCCGAAATGGATTTCGAAGTTATCCATAAACCAGGCAAAAAACACACGAATGCAGATTGTCTAAGTCGGAAAATAGCACTTTTGGAAGCAACAGGCCGAGATACTGAGGACTGGAGAAAGGCACAAAATGAGGATACAGAATGCAAAAAATACGCAACTCAAAAACAATTTTGCTTTGAAGATGGTGTATTATGCCGTAAAACAAAACTTGGACCGCGAATTGTTGTTCCCCAACACCTTAGACAAGAAATAATGGCAGAGGCCCACGACCATATCCTTGCAGGACACTGTGGACAGCGGACAACCGAAAGATGTGTAGCAGAGCGATTTTGGTGGCAAACGAGAAAGCAGGATGTTGCGCAGTACGTTCGTAATTGCATTGCGTGCGCACAACGAGCTGAACTTTCTCGTTCAAAAATACCCTTACAGAGGCTCCCCGAGGCTTCATGTCCATTTCAAATCTGTGGACTGGATCTCTACGGGCCCTTTCATAAAACACCTGCTGGTAATAAATATGTTCTTACGATTATAGATCACTTTTCACGCTATCTAGCTATGGTGAGTCTCCCAGATCAGCAAGCAAATACAGTTGCCCAAGCTTTAGTTAACAACTGGATACTTAAATTTGGCGTACCTGAAGCTATTATCACAGATCAGGGATCTAATTTTATGTCTGAACTAATGAAACAGCTATGCCATTTACTAAAAATACGTAAATTACGCACCACTCCGTTACACCCTCAGTGCAACGGACGCACAGAAAGAGTTCATCGGACAATTGGTAAGATGCTTAGTTATTATATTAACGAACAACATTCTAATTGGGATACGTATTTACCAATAATCGTGTCGGTATACAACGCCAAAACGCATGAAGCAACTGGCATGTCACCTTATGAAGTGGTCTATGGGAGAAAAATGCCGTCCCCTTTTGATGTAATCAGGCAGAAAAGCAGAAAAGTCGGAGAAACAGTAAGGGATTTCAGTCGAATGATGAAGGATGTATGGAAAAAGGTTCAAAAATCTAATACAAAGGCTTTGGAACGACAGGAAAGATTAGGTAATACCCAAGCTAAATATCCAAATTACAAAATCGGTCAGTGGGTTATGCTATTAACTCCATACGTTGCGAAAGGAAAAACGAAGAAATTTGTAACAAACTACAGAGGTCCTTATCAAATTATTGAGATCACGTCACCAGTCAACGTTAAATTGCAACTGCCCACCCGAACTACTGTTGTGCATGTAAGTCGTTTAAAACCTTTTAAGGGCGCTCCAGATGTAATTCCTTCACCAATAGTGTCTGCTCTTCCGAAGGGTGGAGGAAGTACCCGAAGAGGAAAAAGAGTGGCCACGCCAGCACAACATACAGACATGGCACCATACGAGTACAATCTTCGACCAAGAGTGCGAATGTCCTAGTGGAATCTCAGTAGACTGTGGATAGTATACATATGTAAATAATTAATAAATGATAATGGTTTATTTTTCTAAGAAAAAAAAGTTGAACGTAGATTGATGTAGATCTTGTAGTTAAAAGTGTATTTCTTCTTTTCTTTATTTTTGTTTTTACTAGGTTGGTAGGCCCATAACCATGTTGTTTGCTTTTTTCAGAAGACGCCATGCAAGCATTTCCTACACAAAACCTGTCCTACCTCAATGACTCCCTTGACAGTTCCCTTCTGAAGTCATTAGATACGTTCATAAACTCACAGCAAGACAAAATTGATGCCAATGTTATAATGCAACATGTCTTAAAATTAAAAGGTGAACACAAAACTAAAATTATAATGCTAGGAATGGGTATATCTGGAACCTTTGTGTTGGTGTTTCTGCTTTGTACAGTTCTCTTTTATTTAAGACGAAAAAAATAAGCCAAATAATAATATACCACTTCATCAAATCCCTGTTAACTGGATACCACACTCTTAACTGGTGTACTTCAGTAGTTACTTTTGAGCATTAGTGTATTAATTTTGTTTATTGTACTTCATTCTTCATTAAACAGTCTCTTGTTAAAATAAACAATACTGTAGAATAGATATTCTTGCATTAGTATAGGGTAGATTAAACAGCTGTTGCTATGTAATTTTCTAAGTGAAAAATCTATTTCTGTTTATTCATTCTCATCAAGATTTGTTACTCTTATTATAACCATTTATGTGTGAACTATGTGATTCATGAGCGCACAGTGCTTTGGTAAAGTGATACAGTATTTTCAGCATACTTAATGTGAAGCGTGTGTAATCTTCTAAGTCAAGAGTTTTCATTACTTGTGTTAGTGCTCTTGCCGTGTGAAGAGTGGAGGAATGTTGAGTGGTAAATTCGAGGGCGAATTTCTCCGAAGGGTGGAGGAATATTGAGTGGTACTTAAATAAATAAATTAGTGAAATCAAAGTGAACTAGAAATTAGAATATAAATGGAAAACTTGGTTTAGTTTGGAGAGTTACATACTGGCACACAGCGGGCCGAACAGCAGAGACAATGACCGTGAAGTCAGCAAGTTCCACATAAGCGGGCGCTGTCGATTCAGCCGTCAGGGCATCGCCCGACCGGCTCACGTGTTTCTCAGTGGTCGCATGTGAGCAAAGGCCCTCGCCTACATCCCAAGAGCCAATGACCGACGTTAAGAAGATTTTTCGAGAAGCTTTTCAACGTGACAGAAGAGGCAATGGCCGTGAAGTCGTTCACCTCCAGTAAACTGAAGTGAATAAATACGCGAGACGCAGTGGGCCCGACAGATGAAGACGAGAGGAAGACGAAGGCGAAGACGGAGACGAAGACGGAGACGAGTGACGAAGAAGAAGCGTAGCAGTTGTTTTAAGTTAGTTTCGGTGCTGAAGATCGTCAGGCAAGAAGAGACTACATCATGCACAGACGCACCGAGTCCGCCGCTGTAATAGAATAGCAAGCAGCAGCCCCAGTGCCAGAAGAAGAAGTTAAAAGGTATTTTGAAGTCTGATTTTACATACCCGGGTGACTCGTGAGGACGGGAAGGAGACGGCCTCACTTCAGCAGTCACCTGTGAGCTGGGATAAAGACCTGACAGCCGAAGACTGGCAAGCGGGAGTCCGTGGTTCGAGTCCGGGACACTGGCCTTCCCCCGCCGCGCCGCTCTGCTGGACGACGCACAACACACGCGGCCGCTTAGAGAAGAGAAACACTGGGACGCCACATTCAAGGTATCACCACCCGATGCACGACGTCGCTCGCAATAATTAAACGGGCCACCTCGCGCTGCGCGTCTCCGGTCAGCTGGGCGAGACGGCGACACGAGATACACACCGCTACGCGTAATCAGACGCCGCCGCCGCCGCTGCCGCAGCAGAAGGCTACGCAAACGACACGGCTGCCGCTCTCCGAACCAGAACGTCCAGTAAGATAACAGTTGTACGAAACTTTCAATAAAAGTTATCTTATGTATAAAATGATGTTTCATTCGACCTCATACCCGAGCCAAGAAAGAACCCACCCTGCCCACATGTTGTTAAGTGAGAAAAGTTAATTTATTTAATATTTTCACCCTGACAGAATGCTTTAGAATGCTCATCCTGACAATTGACAGCATCAAAAGAGAAAACCCAGTTACAATGAGTGACAGAAGTGTCACATTTAGTAACACAACTGTTACAGATGATTGGTGACCTGCTGCCAGACAAGGTATCAGATATTAACACTACGTGAAGCATGGCATATTGAAACATCACTCATGCACATCAGAAGCAGCCCAAGTGGTACAATCACATCAGGAGTGTAGTTTCGATACTGGGGATTTGGTTTATGTGCAGAATTTTGGAGCTCAAACCAAGGCCTGTCAGGGCATTACCCAGAAGATTCTCCCTAGTTTTGCAGGTCCCTGTAAAACTGTAGGAAACATCTCTCCTGTCAGTTTTTGACTGCAGCACACCAAAACGAGAAAGCGAATGCAGGTCCAGTTTAGTCAAATTAAGCCTAGTGGGTGCATTTAGTGTGGAACGTTTAGACAGTCCATAATCGATTACAGAAGTCTTACCATTGCCCACATAGTATTACTCACCGTGACGTGGCGAGCGTGCAGCACCAAAGCTTATAGGTGGAAAGTGCAGTCTGGTGGAGACAGTATTGGATTGGCCAATGAATGTGGCGGTTCACCATCAAACGGATTGCAGTGCTTCATCAAAGTTGACTGTACAGCAGGCATGAAGTGGAGTGGCACTGAAATGTCCTTTAAAATTGTAGTACACAGAAGTGGTAGCTGAGCAATAGTGTGATGTGTTATTAAGCCATTGTTCATGGGCTTACATGGAAATACAGCGTTCAGCGTGAAGTAAGTTCCTCATTGCAATGTGTTGACACTTTTGTGGCTTGCTAAAAGTGGAATACAATCGGTGCAAAACACTGTTAGTTGCTGTCACATTGAGTAGGTGGTGTGTACTGATGGAAAGTTATTCTACGTAGTTGAACAGTATAGAGCTGTGCTTCAGCATGATATGGGTGAGCATCTGTAAGTGTTTACAACTTTTTTCATTGCCTGTGCTTTGTTTGTAGTATTTTTGTCCTGCTTCTGATTGCACTGAGCTTTATTAGCCTTATATGAATTTGGTATGTCAGTGTGTTTGCCTTTCAAAGAACAGGTATTTTGTTTCCATATGTGTGTCAGGGTTGTTTTTAAAGCTTTTGTTTGATTTCTGTTTTATTAAGTTACCTTAAGTGTGCCAAGTTTATCAAATATGCTTTCATTCAATAACCTTAAATTTGCAATCATTGGCCTATTATCATGTCATGGCAACTGTTCACTAATTGTTTATTGTTGGACGTTATTGCTAGTGTGTGTGTGTGTTGCCTTTTCAAGTAAAGTAATCTGGTCCCTACAACCCCCACCAACCAACCAAGTGAAGTAATGGCTGAGTAATTTTGTGGCTCTGACTATATTTTATTTAAAGTCGATTTTTAAAATTTTCTTACTTGTGAAAATATATTATGAATTATAGTTACTGCCATTGTGGTATGATCCTGAGCTGGGGAAGATTCTGGGCTTGTGAAATCATTATGTTAGTTGTTAATGTAAGCTCACTTCTTGTTTTATAAGTTTCCTGTATCAAGCTATAATCAGAGTGTTTCTGATATGGCTGGCAGTTGCTATTGGCATAATGCGGGCGTGATGTGCCCCTTTTCTAACAGCCTTTGTGATTAACAGTGTTTTTGGATTGCAGCTATTTATTTGATGTAAAATATTGTAATAAAGTGTAGTGATTTTAAAATTGTTGCCTCTCAATCTGTTGTTGTTGTTGTTGTTGTTGTTGTTGTGGCCGTCAGTCCAGAGATTCTATTTGATGCAACCTTCCATGCTACTCTATCCTGCACATGCTTCTTCATCTTTGAGTAAATACTGCAACCTACATCCGTCTGAACTTGCTTAGTGTATTCATCTCTTGGTCTCCCTCTACGATTTTTAGCCTTCACGCTTCCCTCTAGTATTAAATTGGTGATCCCTTGATGCCTCAGAACGTGTCCTACCAGCCAATCCCTTCTTCTAGTCAAGTTGTGCCATAAATTCCTCTTCTCCCCAATTCTATTCAGTACGTCCTCATTAGTTACGTGATCTACCCATCTAATCTTCAACATTCTTCTTTAGCACCACATTTTGAAAGCTTCTATTCTCTTCTTGTCTAAACTATTTATTGCCCATGTTTCACTCCCATACATGGCTACAATACATACAAATACTTTGAGAGAAGACTTCCTGACACTTAAATCTATACTCATTGTTAACAAATTTCTATTCTTCACAAACGCTTCCCTTGCCATAGCCAGTCTACATTTTATATCCTCTCTACTTCGACCATCATCAGTTATTTTGCTCCCCAAATATCAAAACTCATCTACTAGTTTAAGTGTCTCGTTTCCTAATCTGATTCCCTCAGCATCACCTGATTCAATTCGTCTACATTCCATTATCCTTGATTTGCTTTTGTTTACGTTCATCTTATATCCTCCTTTCACGACACTGTCCATTCCGTTCAACTGCTCTTCCAGGTCTTATTTCTTCTCCATGGATTTTAGTTCCTACTCCAAATTTATGTTTTGTTTCCTTTGCTGCTTGCTCAACATACAGATTGAATAACATTTCACTCCCTTTTCAACCACTGCTTCCCTTTCGTGCCCGTGACTCTGATTACTGCCATCTGGTTTCTGTACAAATTGTAAATAGCCTTTTGCTCCCTGTATTTTACCAGTACCATTTCCAAAATTTGAGAGAGAGTATTCCAGTCAACACTCAAAAGCTTTCTCTGAGTGTGCAAATGCTAGAAATGTAGATTTGCCTTTCCTTAATCTATCTTCTAAGATAAGTCTAAGGGTCAGTATTGCCTCACATGTTCCAACATTTCTATGGAATCCAAACTCATCTTCCCTGGGGTCAGCTTCTACCAGTTTTTTCATTTGTCTGTAAAGAATTTGTGGTATTTTGCAGCCATGACTTATTAAGCTGATAGTTTGATAATTTTCACACCTGTCAACACCTGCTCTCTTTGGGATTGGAATTATATTCTTCTTGAAGTCTAAGGCTATTTCGGCTGTCTCATACATCTTGCTCACCAGATGGTAGAGTTTTGTCATGGATGGCTCTCCCAAGGTAGCTCTAATGGAATGTTGTCTACTCCCAGGGCCTTGTTTTGGCTTAGGTCTTTCAGTGCTCTGTCAAATTCTTCATGCAGGCATCATAGCTCCCATTTCATCTTCATCTACATCTACATCCTCTTCCATTTCCATAATATTTCCCTCAAGTACATCTCCCTTATACCAACCCTGTATATATTCCTTCCACTTTTCTGCTTTCCCTTCTTTGCTTAGGACTGGTTTTCCATCTCCCCCTCCATGCTGTTACCTCCCTCCTGTGTTTTCGTGTTATGCGTCAATGGGAAGAGGAGTGGCTGGCAGTCGGTGAAAATAAGCTGCGTATGGTCAAGGCCATCACGCAGCCATGGCGTACGTCCTACCAGTCATGCAGGCGGGATGAGGTTCTCCTCACTCGCCTCCGCATCGGGCACAGTCCCTTAACGCATGCTTTTTTACTCCGGCGGGAGGACCCCCCAGTCTGCAGTGCTTGTGGCGTCCAGATTACTGTCCGCCACATTTTACTTGACTGTCTTTTATTCTCTGACCAGAGGGCGGTGGTTTCTTTGCCACTGGATTTGCCCTCTATTTTGCAAGACGACGCAACAACTGTGGTTAAGGTCTTACGGTTTTGTGTCCTGTCCAATTTGTTGCCTCGGATTTTAGGGAGAGGGTTTTAATGTGCTGCTGGGTGACTGGCTCACCAAGGTTGTAGGTAAGAGGTCCGCCAGTCACGATTACCTCCTTGTTTCCCTTCGGTTTCTGTTCTCTTTTCCTTGTGTTTCCTTTCCTTTTTTTAGTGCATTTCTTCTCCTCTTGTTTTGCCTCTGTATGTGAGGATTTGGAACTGCATCAGGTCTGTGTCTTTTAGCCATTCTCCTTGTTCGCTGTCCGTCTTAGTCCCTTCACTGCATGTGTTCCTGTTTTTATGCGTTTGGGTGCTGATGACCACACTGTTTAGCGCCCGTAAACCTCAAACAAACACACACACACACACACACACACACACACATCCATCTCAACTCTTGATATTCATGCAGGTGGTTCTCTTTTTTCCAAAGGCCTCTTTAATTTTCCTGTAGGCAGTATCTGTCTTACCTCTAGTGAGATAAGCCTCTACATCCTTACATTTGTCCTCTAGCCATTCCTACTTAGCCGTTTTCCATTTCCTGTTGATCTCATTTTTGAGATGTTTGTGTTCCTTTTTGCCTGCTTCATTTACTGCATTTCTATATTTTCTCCCTTCATCAATTAAATTCAGCATTTCTTCTGAACTATCTGAATAATTTCTTTTATCGCATCATACATTTCTTCAATCTCTTCATCATCTGTAGAGCTAGTTGACATATAAACTTGTACTACTGTGGTAGATGGGTACTTCATGTCTATCTTGGCCACTGAAATGCATTCAGCATGCGGTTTGTAGTAGCTTATCCGCGCTCCTATTTTTTTATTCATTATAAAATCAACTCCTGCATTACCCCTGTTTGATTTTGTATGTATAACCCTGTATTCACCTGACCAAAAGTCTTGTTCCTCCTGTTACCGAACCACACTAATTCCCATTAGGCCTACATCTAACTTTAACCTATCCATTTCCCTTTGTAAATTTTCTAACCTACTTGCCCAATTAAGGGATCTGACATTCCACACTCCGATCTGTAGAACACCAGGTTTCTGTCTCCTGACAACGACATCCTCCTGAGTAGTCCCCACCCGGAGATCAGAATGGGGGACTATTTTACCTCCAGAATACCTTACAGTAAGGCTGCATGTCCTTGGGAAAAAAATGCTCCTCAACCTATAGTCATTCAAAGCAATTAAAATGGCAGAGTCCATTTTAGTTGGAGAACTACGAGGAAAAATAGATCATCTATTGTAAAACATGTGTAAGACTGCTAGGGATTCGTTTCTTGAATATTGTTCTGTATCTGCATTTGTTACAAAGTTGCAGTCATTAGAGAAGGAAAGGGAAAGGAGACTCAGCTACGTGAATCTCATTGGGCGTGTTCAGTTAACATTGAATACATTGACAAGCACTCAACTTTCTTCACTGTGAGAAGGTATGGAAAGACATTCATCTTTTGGATGACTGGTATTGAATCCGAGGAACTTCTCCCCAAAGAGGCTTCTCCTTACAGGATAAACAGTTGCTTTTTTCTGCACTGCATTTGAAAATAGTATAGATAGGCAAGAAGAGGTACTGCTTCTCCATGGCATTCAATTTTGAATGTAGTGGTGTAGCTGCAGGCAAGTAGTGGACAATTTAACCAGTGAAAGTAAACGTACGAAAAGCTGATGAAACACAGCAGCAAGCTGTTTATGTTTCATGACATTTTCTTATATAAGAATCCCTTTCAGCATGTAGTGTTTGTGTGTCAGAAAAATTACATAGCAGCTTGTACCTCACTTCAGAGCAAATAATTAATTCTTAATTAGACTTTGTTCCACTTAAGGGGGAGGGGGAGAAAGCACCTTCGTGTATTACCTAGGATTCAGTTTTTGAGTGAATTTTCTGTTATTTGACTTTCTGCTCTAAAACACTGATCTACTAACATTGTTTTTGTAAAATTATAATTTATATTTCCATACCTTTAAAAGTTAAAATCGACGGAGCTATGAGCCCTCATTTCCTCACATGAATTACTGGTGCTTTTCTTTCTGTCTTTCTGCTTTTCTTAATATTGTGTTTACATTTGTTTAAGATGAAGAAGCTGAAATATCTTCACTTGATGAAGACCACGAGATGGCTGAAAATACTAATGACAGTGACTGTGGAACAGACACAAGCAAGAGTGCAACCGAGGGGACAGGTGTCATTGGTGGGAACCCTGGCTGGGCTGATGCAATGGCCAAGATCCTGAAGACAAACAAGCCAAAAAATAAGAAAACCATTGTGTTAGCTAAAGCAAAGAAGCTGCAACAAGTTGCAAAAAAGGAGAAACCTTCAGTAGAAACTGATACTGCTGAGAAAGAAGAAAAAGATACCACTGTAAAATTTGAGAAAAATGCTATGAAGGATTCCAGAAAGTTAAAGGTGAGGCCCAATTTACATTTATTAAAAGTAAGGAAATTGTTGTCAGCTCCCTATTATTTTCACTGTTGTGCTCTTTGCATCCGCATGATCCTAATTTTATATTTAGAAATGGAAAGAAACAACAATAGACTAGGCAGACCTCAAGTACTGATGGGCAGGAACTGCTGAGCATTGTTGAGAGTGGTTGTAAAACTTACGTGAAATCAGTGGGAGTGATAAGTGCCCTTATGGCATCAGTGGTGCTTCCGCTGTGTGCTGCTGTTGGCATTTTGTTTCTATTGATTATAACCAATCAGGTGATGCAGGTCTTAGTATACAGTAGCCACTGAGAATCACTGAATCTATTGACTTGGTTTAGCGGAAGATATGGCTTTATTACTTTTGCTAGATTGAAGATTATTGATCTGGCTGTTGTTGATTAAAAAGTTGTTTACCTGTTTTTGTATGTATTTCTTGCATTGTATACTTTGCTCAGAATATTACAGAATTTCTTGGAACATTGTTTCATATTCCAGTGTGATAGTTTCATTGTAAGTTGGTGAAGCCTGTGAATATGCCTGGAGGAAACCTGGCCGTGGTAACAGACTGATCTGTAGCATAGCCCAGTGATTGTTTTGAAAACTTTGTGGGGTATTTTCAAATTGTCCCATTTCTGAGGTTGTGGTTAAGCATTAACCTAAGAATACAGTTTAAGTTTTGTGGAGTATTCTGTTTTAAATGTCAACATTCTGCACAGTATATCCATTATGCCACCACATAATTTTGTAAACTCCATATCATGATGACATTTATCGAACAGTATTTTCTCATTGGTTCCTCCATTTGGTTTAATCATGTGACTCATAATTCATCATGCCCACTTCCCATCATTCACCTCAGATACAATTACCACCTGCAGCATGCAACGGAAAAGACGCTGACAACGTATGTGCTCTTCAATCCAGTGGAAGCACTTACTCTTAAGTTCCAAGGCACTACCAGCTGACCAGGTAGTACAGTGACTGTGTGTACGGAGTTAAAAAATATCAGGTACATGGTCAAACAGCTCCAAATAAGCCACCCATTTTTGTAGTCAGTACTAAGCGACACTTAAGATGGTGTGAAGACTGACACCACTGGACAGCATTTGATTGGATATGAGTGATTTGGAGGGATGAATCATACTACACCATGAGGCAATTTGCTCGAAGGGTTAGCATTTGGTAAATGCCTGGAGAATGTTACTTGCCATCAACAAAGTGTGGGGCAGGTGGTGTTATGGTACGACTGTGTTTTGTGTTCCCCTTATTACGCTGAAGAAAATGCTAAATCCCTAGCAGAGGTCAAGCAATCATAAAGGCAAAGGATGGACACACTGAAGCTTAATATCCACTAATAGATGTCTGGATACTTTTGATCATGTAGTGTGTATCCCATTGTATCGTAGACAGGATAACCTGTAATAGGAATTAGGTCATGTGGCAACTTCACTGCAATCTCTAAACAGTTTTCTTTTCTTTTTTAATATATGCATGATAACCAACCAGTTGTTCATCTGTATGTATGGCCGTTGTGAAACTGTTCACATGGATTTTTCCTTAATCGCTGATAAAAATATGTTATTTATAGTGATATTCCTTTATTCTGGTCATGCAGTGTAATACTAATAATTAACTTGTTATGGATCATTAGTTGAGTTAAACCAATTATATTTATATTTGACAGCTTTTCATTTTAAATTGAAGGAAACTGGCACATATTCGTTCTGTAATCATCTGGATTGGTGTCTGAATGCAACTAGTTATTCACAATGCTCAAATTAAGTATGCAGGAACTTAAAAGTTCCAAATAACTTTAATAAGTGTCATGAATTTTAATTTATTTCATATCTTATCAAAGATCTTACTTCCGTACTGCTTACCATGATCTTACCAGCAGCTCATGTTATTTTGTGCTCTGTTGTTAATTTCAACAACTCATAAAAACTTAAGCCTTTATGCTATTAATTTCATCTTATTCTGTGTGTTGCTACAAAGAAACACAGAATCTCAGACACTGATACATACATTGCCTTTGCACTGTGGTTGCAAATACCAAGCTTGGAGTTATTTGGCAGAGCCTTAACACATTTCTGTCCATTACAAAAACTTAGAATCTATGTCTCGCTTGTTAAACATCTTTTAAATTACTTTAGTGTATCTATGCACACACTGTGTTTTCAATTCTGTGTAATATTTTGTATCAGAATCCCTGTTACAGTTTTTTGTGAATGTACAGTACATGCACTCTTTCCAATCAGATGCCACTTGTAATTTACTCTGCTAACAGATTATCTGCCTGGGCTGCATATGTTGGTGTAATATTCTAAAAAAGAAGTGTGAGACCAATGGCTGGCAGTAATTAATGGCAGTGTGGAGAAATTTGAAACAACAGATTCACAAATACGATGGTTTTTCAAAATACCGGTTCATTGCCCTCTTCTTACAAACAGGGTCACTGTGAAGGCGTTGATGACAGACTGACTTTAAAATTGTTTATCAGTAAAAAAATACGTGTCCGAGATCATATGTGCATCACAAAATTAAAGGGCTTGAACTTTGAAGTTAAACAATGGATTTGGTATATTCTACTTGCAGGGCCATCAGACAGTATAAACCTGTGATTATGAGCTTGGAAAAGTCAAACTTGCCAATCATTTGAGACACCATAAAAAATAAATTGTTGCGAGAAATGGACAGTGAATTTTGTTATAAATCGAGTAGTGACATTGCTCTGCTAACTTCTAACAAATCTTCACTGTATCTTGAAATATAGACAACACATGCGAATCATAAACACAAGTTTCCTACACAATGAATACGAAAACAAATATTTGTTACTAAAATAATAAGCCTTCTTAAACCAATTTCTATAATCCACACTATTTTAACATTAAATAGCTGCAAAATAAATTTGAGGTGCAATTCTGTCAGACATCTCCAAACATAGAATTGAGTATAGTTAATTGCAGGACAAGGAGCCTAGACCAATTTTTGCTAACACTATTTGTTGTAGAATGTCAGCAGTGAAAACAACACTCATCTTGCTGTTTGATGCCATAGTAACTGTTGTTATAGTGACTCTTTGTCCTAAAAAAGAAAATGGGATTTGAGATCACCAAGAGGTTTCCTGGATCTTGTAAGTGCTTAACAACACTGTATTAATCTTCTTCTTGCAGTCAGTAGGTGTAATTCCTTCATTCAATAAATTCATCGATAATGATGATTAGCTGAGCTCACAAAATGTATTTCGGGTATAAAATGTAACTTCTGTAAAATAAAAGGTAAAGTTACTCTGCTGTGTATT